>NW_022280732.1:10139-20299 GCF_004355925.1 Anarrhichthys ocellatus | reverse complement strand
GTCTCTCTCTCTGTCTCTGTAGAGTTGGAACACACCTGTCTCTCTCTTTGTCTCTAGCTGAGGCGGTTCGATGTGGTCGGCCTCCATAAAGGCTCGGTAACGACTCTGGCGTGGAGCACCAACGGGATGAAACTGTTCTCAGGAGACGATAAAGGACGAGTTGTGTTTTCCTCTCTGGACCTGGACCAGGTGAAACCACAACAACAACACTACTAGTTAAAATACATTAATCATTTTGTTTATGTAATAAGAAAGGAAAGAGTAGTTTATTAATCGCGTGTGTGTGTGTGTGTGTGCGCAGGGTGTGTGTAAACCCGTGCTGCTGCTGGAGGAGTCCTCAGGTGTGGTCCAGATGGAGTACAGTCACCAGGTGCTGCTGATCTCAACACAGCACAGATCTCTGCTTTACTGCACTCAGAAACAGGAAGTCCAGCAGCTGGGCACCAAACCACGCAAGAGGTAGACATGTGATGTACATCCCATAATACAGGGACACAACATGTCCACAGTAGACATTCTATTAGAGACTATACAGTGTTCATGTCCACAGTAGTGTTGACAGTATTTTATGTGTTGGTTGCAGCAGCGGCAGGTTCGGCGCCTGCTTCCTGCCGGCTCTCTGTAAGCAGAGCGATCTTCAGGTATTTGCTGCGCGACCTGGACTCAGACTTTGGAGGTCTGACATCAGAGGACAGGTTGAGGACACTCGACAGCTCAAACCACTCTTCAACACACAGGTACAGTGGAAACATACGAGGGATGGACCTGAACCCTTTCTGACCGAAGTTGTTTATTATTATTCAGGAGAAGAAACCCATTATTGATGAGTCAAGTTATGTTTCTTCAGATCGATTCATATCATTGTGGATGGCTTTTCACTCACTAGTAGTTTCATTTATTTGACACATTATTGAAAAGGTATTTTCAGCGGGCTGAGAGTGAACGGCTTTCCACTTAAATTACATTTTCTATTTCCTGCCTGTCCGTCTACCTGTCTGCCTGACTCAGATTCCTCAGTTTGAGTTGTTTCCTCATCCTGGTCCAATCGGAGCTTACCGTCCAGAAGACAGACAGCTCGGCCTGCTCAGCTGTTTCCTCAGAGACGGCTGGATCCTCAGCTGGAACGAGTACAGCATCTACGTCCTCGACTGCGTTAACGAGGTACTACAACTACTGATACAACTACTACTGTGAATGTTGATATCAGTGTCAATCCGTTCTGTGTTTGATGTGTAAAGGTGATCATCGGAGCGTTGGAGAGCAGCGGAGATATTGTGTCGGTGTCGAGTTGTGACAACGAGATCTTCATCCTGAAAGGAGACCGAGACATCATCCGTCTCTCCAACAGCCCCGAGGGACTCTCTTCCAGCTGTGAGTACTACTACTACTAGTAGTATATATATGCACAGTATATATACTACTAGTAATAGTAACACTACTGTTCCGCTCCTCCACATCTACATTGGTTCTGTTATTACAGTATTGTTGTTTATATTTTTAGTTGTTATTGAATCTGAATCTGAATCATTTGCCAAAAGGTTAAGTGTATTCTTTACATTCCTGTAATCCTGAGGGGTTTAACGCAACACTACCAATAACCCAATAGTCGACTATCCGGGTCCACTGTAGTACGATCCATGTATTCAACACTGATATATATATATATGTCTGTCTCTCCTCTTCAGCGCTGGAGCTCTCCATCCATCAGGCCTCACCTTTGGCCACGCCCACCATCCTCCCACCAACTGGATCGGTTGAAACAGCTCAGCCAATCAGAACCATGGCCATCATTGTAGAGGGTGGGGGGCGGGAGAAGCAGGGGGGGGGATGGGAGAGGCCCAGCCAGGAGGGAGAGAAAGAGGAGGAAGTGGAGGAGGCGGAGGAGCAGCTTGAGGTGACTGACAGCTGTCTACAGCACTGGTTTAAGTGGTTGACACGTTCACCTACAGACTGGTGAACTGACCTGTTACTGGTTCTCTAGGTGATGGAACCGCCCTGCCAGCACTCCGGTCTGTTCACCGGCGACTCTCATAGCCGCAGCAGCTCCATCACTTCCTGGGAGATTCTCCTTGGAAACACCCCGCTGACCACTTCCTGTGAGCTGAGCTCCAGGCGCTACAGCGCCCCGCTGGGTCATGAGGGGCTGCAGCAGGAGCTGGTGGTGAAGGCCATCCGAGTGAAGAAGAAGAAGAGGAGACGCCATGGCAAGCAGGCAGACAGTCAGACAGACAAAATATATATTTATTGATTCCCCTTTATTCAGGGACGATGTAGTCATGATGCTTCCTGTCTCTGTCTCCGCCCTCAGACAGCAGCAGTGGGAACCGCCTCTCTGAGAGCAGCTGCTCAGACTCCATGTTTGTAGTCCAGGACGGCAGCTGTAGTGACGGAGGAAGTGGAACTCCTCTGAGTGACAGAGCCTCCCTCCTTGGTCTTGACCTTCAGAACCAGCACCAGATCTCACAGAAAGCAGAGGGTGTAAAGGATGGACAGAAGGCGGAGTCTTCCTCCAACCAGTCTGAGTTAGTAACTGAGGACCAGCAGAGAACAGTATTGTCGTGTCTCATCATGTTTAAGTCTCATCCTTGTTTTCTTGTCCCAGCTCCCTGCTCTTCCAGGGTCTGGAGAATCCAGGAAAGGCCTCTGGTCCTGGTCCCGGTGCAGAGGCGGAGGTTGTCCCCCCGACCCCGGACGTGGATCTGCTGCTGGAGTGTACCTTCTCCTACTTGCACAATGCTGAGGAGGAGGTTGATGATGGACAGGAGCAGCAGCCAATGGAGGAGCAGGAGGATGAGTTTATGAGCCCTCTGATTGGACCAGAGGAAGAGGAGGATGAGGTGATGATGCTGGAGTTTCATGGATATTAACATTTATCTGTAACTATCAGGTGACAGTTGTAGCTACTAAAGTGAGACATAACATTCACACAATGAACTGGTTTCCTCTGTGTTTGTATTCAGATTGAGGACCAGGTCCCCCCCGCTGTTCTGGCAGACCAGATGTTTTACTCCACTGTGTCCAGTCTGGACAGAAAACCCAGTATGTCCAGTGATGAAGAGGGAGACATCTACTGTCCCACTCTGGCCCCCACTGGCAGCAGTGGGGAAGTCCTCGACCATCCGTCTCATCAGAAGGAGAAGACCACAGACCAACAGGTAGACCACGATGCTAAGGACAGAGACACACTCAAACCTGACCAGGTGAGACGAGCACAAAGTCGGCCAGATGAAACCAGGTGAGTCTGTCAGCAGGTATTAATATTATTTTGTCTTTTCTCTTTGTAGTTGGCAGAAAGCTGGATGGGTTACTCAGGACCAGGATGTGGAATACTGAGCCTGCAGGTGACTGACAGGTGGGTAGTCAACAGACTCTCAGGTGACTAAAGTATTGCCTGTGTGTTTCAGGTATGTGTGGAAGCTACCTGTATAGTGTCTCACAGGTGACCTGTGTGTTTCAGGTATGTGTGGTGTCTGGACTTTAAAGGAGGACTGTTCTGCAGCAGTCTACTTGAAACTGGGCTCAACTGGCAGCGCTTTGAAGACAACGTCCACCAGGTGGCCTTGTCACCCTCAGGTGAGCTGCTGTCGTCATACCTGACAAATCCTCTGCACACTTGTTGTACACTGCACAGTTTGTACCGTTAACAATGTCACACTCTCAGTTTGACTTTATTTATACAAAGAAACCTAAACTAACCTCAGCTTCCAGTTAGAACTGAAGCTTGGTCTCATGTTAAAGTAGACTGTCAGGTTTGAACTAATTTCCCCCTGGAGATGAATAAAGTTTATATCTATCTATCTATCTATCTTTACAGGTGTGTGTAGCATTAGCAGAATGCTAACTGTTGCTCCCTCCATCAGGTAACCTGCTGTGGAAGGTGGAGCAGAGGAGCATGACGGCATTTGCTTGTGCTAAGGTCTCAGTCAAAGGAAAACGTCACTGGTACAAAGCTGTGGAGCAAACGACCTTCGTGGCTCTGAGTGACGACTCGGCCTGGATTATCAGGACCAATGGAGACCTCTACCTGCAGACAGGTAACTAGCCACCTATGTGTCTCACATGCTCTTTGACAAACACCTGCTGTTGTGAAGAAACCTGACATCAAGAACGGACAACTACAACATACTGGTTCCTATAGAGTTCCATGTGACACTGCAGTTTTCTCTGGCAGCAGTTCGTAACAGAAATTAAACTTTCGGAGGAAATTAGTTAACGTCCATAAAGTTGCTTCAAAGTCATTTCCATGTATGTACTTGGAATCCTGTATATTCCGTGTCCTGTACTATGAAGGAGGATTTAGGGTTATCGAGGTAACTTCAGGGAGGTTCACTTCTTACCTAATAGAGCTGAACACCTAACAGGTGAGCAGGTGAGGTTCAAGATAAGACATCAACTTGTATAAAAGCTCCGCCTACAGACCAAGCTCAGTAGGTTCAAGCTCAGTTCAGATCTCCAGCACCACCAAAACATGCAGGGTCACCAAAACATTCAGGGTCACCAAAACATTCAGGGTCACCAAAACATGCAGGGTCACCAAAACATTCAGGGTCACCAAAACATCCAGGGCCACCAAAACATTCAGGGTCACCAAAACATTCAGGGTCACCAAAACATCCAGTGCCACCAAAACATTCAGGGTCACCAAAACATCCAGTGCCACCAAAACGTCCAGGGTCACCAAAACACCTCCAGGGCCACCAAAACACCTCCAGGGCCACCAAAACATCCAAGACTACCAAAACACCTCCAAGGCCACCAAAACATCAAGGGGCCACCAAAACATCCAGGGCCACCAAAACATTCAGGGCCACCAAAACATTCAGGGTCACCAAAACATCCAGTGCCACCAAAACGTCCAGGGTCACCAAAACACCTCCAGGGCCACCAAAACACCTCCAGGGCCACCAAAACATCCAAAACTACCAAAACACCTCCAAGGCCACCAAAACATCCAAGACCACCAAAACACCTCCAAGGCCACCAAAACATCCAAGACTACCAAAACACCTCCAAGGCCACCAAAACATCCAGCACCATCAAGACATCCAGGGTCACCAAAACATTATCAGACATAAGACATGAATGTCTTTCTGTGTGCCATTGCCATAGTAACCCGTGTCTGTGTGTCCGTCAGGTCTCAGCGTGGACCGGCCCTGTGCTCGCTCAGTGAAGGTGGACTCTCCCTGTGTGTTCACCCAGGTGTGTGTGAGCGGAGGTGTGGTCTGGGCTCTGAGCGAACACAAAGCTTTGTTCTACAGAGAAGGACTGAACAGCTACTGCAGTGAGGGAGAGGGCTGGAAGTACGACACCGTCAGGTACTACTACTACTGTAATACTACTGTACAACAGTCAGGTACTACTACTACTGTACTGCTACTGTACGACACAGTCAGGTACTACTACTACTGTACTACTACTATACGACAGTCAGGTACTACTACTACTGTACTACTGTAATACTACTGTAATTGAACTGCCGATCATCTGATTGAAGGACGACCCGCTCTACCACTGAGCCAAAGTCACCTCTTCAATACAACTATTGTACTATAGCACACAGACAATTAGACTGCTAGTAGAAATGTCGCTTAGCATACAGCATTGAAACCAGTGGTACCTTTAGCTTTGAGCTAGGATTCATTGATTCTGTATATTTGTGATTGTGTCCCTGTGTGTTTGTCACAGTGAGGCTCAGGGTCTGGAGTTGATGTGTGTTGCCCTGGCAGAAGGTGGTACAGCCTGGGCGCTGGATGCCAGCGGCAGCCTCTGGTTTCGAACCGGCATCTGTTCATCCAGACCACAGGGCGACGACGACCACTGGTGGCAGGTAAATCGAGTTAGAGAGAAGGTTCTGGTATTGATCTCAGATCTCCTTTGCAGCTTAACAACCTGTCTGGCTGTCTGTCTCTCTCTCTCTCTCTCATCAGATCAGTATTTCAGACTATGTGGTCTTCGATCAGGGCAGTCTCTTCCAGACGCTGCTGCATGCCACCCAGAGCGTTGCCACGGTTACCAGGGCACCGGTGGAGCGTGTGGTGGCCTTCCTGTCGCAGTACTCGCAGTGCCAGCCGAGCTTGGTCAGCGCCAATGGCAGCGGAGTTTGGGTCGCCTCGGGACGGAACCAGCTGCACCTGGCCCGGGGAAGTCTCGTGGGTCAGTAGTAGTCCAGAAAGGTCCAGTAAAGGTCCAGTACCTACAGACTTTTTACTGCAGCTTTTTGTTTGATTCTTTCAGGAACCTTCTGGCAGAACGTCGTTCCAAGAGGAACCGTCTCAGCCACCAAGTGGAGCTTCATCACCTCTTCAGCTGTGCCTCACAGAGAAGGTCACACACCTGTACACTGTACACACAATACTACACACCTCTGCAACTAGTCCTCAGTCCTCTGCAACTAGTCCTCAGTCCTCTGCAACTAGTCCTCAGACCTCTGCAACTAGTCCTCAGACCACTGCAACTAGTCATCAGACCTCTGCAACTAGTCCCCAGACCCCTGCAACTAGTCCTCAGACCTCTGTAACTAGTCCTCAGACCGCTGCAACTAGTCCTCAGACCGCTGCAACTAGTCCTTAGACCGCTGCAACTAGTCCTCAGACCGCTGCAACTAGTCCCCAGACCCCTGCAACTAGTCCCCAGACCACTGCAACTAGTCCCCAGACCGCTGCAACTAGTCCCCAGACTGCTGCAACTAGTCCTCAGACCGCTGCAACTAGTCCCCATACCGCTGCAACTAGTCCCCAGACCGCTGCAACTAGTCCTCAGACCACTGCAACTAGTCCTCAGACCAATCTTTCATATGTGACATTATACACAACTGATCATAGTCTACCTGTGTGTGTTACCTGATTCTCAGGTACGTTCCTGTGGTTGGCTCAGAGCAGGAAGGATCTGTTCTGTGTTTGGGACCAGGATGGAGAGCTCCGTCCCTCGTCCATCCATCTGCCTTTTGAGGTAAAAACACCACATCTGTCTCCGAGTCTGATTTTACTCATCTCTGTTCATGCTGATGATCTTTTGTGTTCTACCTGTGTGCTCAGATGGAGCTGACTCAACTGTCTGCCTGTCGTGATGCTCTGTGGGGTTTAGACACCCATGGCCGAGTCAGTATTCGTACGCTGTCTTCGTCCTGTCCCTTTGGACTCCACTGGACCCCCCTGGACCTCAACCAGCTCGGTACGTACCTGAAAGTCACTACAAGGAACTTTCATTTAGTGTTCTTTTTGGCAGTCCCTGTGGACTAAAGTGGTAGTGTCTCTGAGCACCAGACTCCCTTTAGAAAACCTCTCATTTTACTGCAGCAGGGTCTGACAGTCTGCCCCTCTCAGTCCTGGTTCTGGTTCTCCCGTGCCTCCCTTCCCTCCAGTGGGTCCAGCAATACGTCCTGGGTCTCCAGCAGCGTGGTGTCGGTGTTGGCTCCCAGAGAGGAGAAGCTCTGCTCCTGGAGGAGGAGGAGGAGGAGGAGGAGGAGGAGGAGGAGGAGGAGACGCTGCTGCTGCTGCCGGGAGCTGAGCTCTCCCTCCCTCCGGAGCTCAGACTGCAGGTCCAAGGCTGCAGGTAAAGCCGGATCTGGGTCTGTCCACGGTGGACCGGTCTCTGCAGGAGGATCTGGGTCTGTCCACGGTGGACCAGTCTCTGCTGGAGGATCTGGGTCTGTCCACGGTGGACCGGACTCTGCTGGAGGCCCCACTGGACTCTGAGCTGAACTATAGCACAAATCTGTGTCATCTGCTTTCTTTGCCAAAGCTTTGTGCCTTCGTGCTGTTCTCTTCTTACACTTGTGACGTTGTGAAGGTCGGGTACATAGTGTTCCCTTAAAACATTTAAAACTATTATATCCAGCTCACCTAATCATGCATTAATCCCTCACTTACTACCACTAAAACCACAGTGTTCTCTGCTGCCACTAGGGGGTGCTAATGCGTTAATAGTGTTTATGAAAACACAAGCAGAAGTTAATGTGTTTTAATATCTTTTATTTTGTGAAGGAGTCTGACTTGTGGTCTGTGATAGGTTGATCAGTCAGGGTGTGTTTGGGGTGGGGGGGGTCAGGTTACAGTATGATGCACACACACACACTCAGCTGTGTTTCTCCGTCACATTGACGGGTGGAGGTTATGTAACAGGCTGGTACTTCAGAGGTGTTTCTGAGTGTGTCACGCTGTAACCGGACTGTCTGCTGGATCAGATCTGTTTTTAGTTCCTCTGTCAGACACCACATGACGGTCTCTCTCTGTCCAGGTCTTTACATGTTCCTGTTGAGCAACCAAGATCTGCCTCGTGTGGCATTGCAGAGTTGAACTTGTCAAATGATATGGTCCTTATTTTATTGAATGTTTCACATTGTGACCACATCCTCCGTTTCTTTTGGTTGCCATTTTTAGTGTCTTCCTGTCTAGGTTTCCAGGTGGTGGTCCCTTGCGGATCTGAGATATTCGGACTATTCATCAGGTTACATTCTGATCGACTGATCTTTCTTTTGTCCATTGTTCCAAACCATTTTCTATCGACCCTCGGTTTCCTCCGGTTGGTGTTTGGAGAGTGGTGTTGTGAGTTTGGTCTCAGTGGGTCTGAAAGGGGACCACCTGATCCTGCTAAGGTTCCAGGTGGAACCGTACCTAACCTGACCAACAGTCCTCTTCTAGGGGTCCTTGAGGATGTTATGAGGAGGTTTTGTCAAGTGTCCTTGGGAGAGACTGAACTGAAGTAGCTCCCCGGGCTTCTCAGCAGCCTCCTGATCCTCATCCTGAGGAGGGGTTGAATTCATATTGTGTGTGATGATAAAATAAAGTTTAGGGTCCTTGATTCAGTTCAAATGATCCTTGAGGGGGTTCCCAAAGACCATGTAGCGGATCCAATGGATCTTGAGGTGGTTCTTCAGTTTCCCAAGAGGTTTTAGGGCTTCTTAGGGCAGTTCAATGGGTTCTTGAAGGGGTTCTAGAAGTTCATGGGATGTTTTGAGGTTTCACACGCTTATATAGAGGGAATATAAATGTGTTTACAGGTGTGTTGAGGTAAAATATCACTGATGTGTTCCAGGAAGTGTTCGTCTGGTCAGTGTGAGCTGTGGCAGTCAGAACGTCTGGGCTGTGGACAGTCGAGGAATAGTTTACTTCAGAGTTGGAACGCAGCCCATGAACCCAAGCATGATGCTACCGGCCTGGATCCACATAGAAACACCTGTACAGGTAACACACACACACTGGATCCACATGGAACCACCTACACAGGTAACACACACATACTGGATCCACATAGAACCACCTACACAGGTAACACACACACACTGGATCCACATAGAACCACCTACACAGGTAACACACACACTGGATCCACATAGAAACACCTGTACAGGTAACACACACACTGGATCCACATRGAARCACCTGTACAGGTAACACACACACACTGGATCCACATGGAACCACCTACACAGGTAACACACACACACTGGATCCACATRGAACCACCTGTACAGGTAACACACACACACTGGATCCACATAGAAACACCTGTACAGGTAACACACACACTGGATCCACATAGAACCACCTGTACAGGTAACACACACACACAGAACCAACCGGTAACTGTGACATCATGTCTCTGCAGCCAATAGGAGTGCAGCTGGTCCGTATCCAGACGAGTCCTAACGATCGTCTCCTCTGGGCTTTGAACAACAGAGGAAGTGTCTTCGTCAGGACCGGACTCAGTGATGAGATGCCTGTGGGGACGGACTGGGAGCTGGTACCAGGTACACCTATCTGTCTGGACACCTGTTATACTGTGGATACTGTATTAATACATATACTGTACTTCAATGTGTGTACATGTGTACGTGTCTGTTTTAGGTTTAGTCGTCAGTCAGCTGGTCCTCAGCTCTCGGACCGTCTGGGTTCGCTGTGTCAACGGAGATCTGGCTCGTCGTTACGGGGTCTCTGACCGAAACCCTGCTGGAGATTACTGGAAGAAAATCCCTGGAAATGCCAACTGGTTAACTGGTACGACTAGGTTTATACTAGTAAGACTGGGTTTATACTGGTAAGACTGGTTTATACTGGTAAGACTGGGTTTATACTCGTGAGGCTGGGCAGATACATATTCCTGTAGGTGGACCCAGTGTGTGTGTGTGTGTGTGTGTGTGTGTGTGTGTGTGTGTGTGTGTG
>NW_022280732.1:7446-10129 GCF_004355925.1 Anarrhichthys ocellatus | reverse complement strand
GTGTGTGTGTGTGTGTGTGTGTGTGTGTGTGTGTGTGTGTGTGTGTGGATCCTTATTTTCATAAGCAGGACTGAATCTCAGGTGTGTCTGTTTCTTCTCTCTTCAGTGACTCCAGAGGATGAGTTGTGGGCGGTGACTCTGATTGGTGGATTGTCCCGTCGCCTGATGAAGCTCCTCCCACAAACCCCCTGTTGGCCCGCCCCCTCAGGCTCCTCCCTCAGTTGGGATGATGTCGACGATGAATGGGAGCTCATCTGACCCATGATGTCATTTTGATGCCATCACTTCCTGTAACATTTAAGGTTATAGGACGTTTCTGAAACAAGATGGCCACACAAAGGGAGCCCAGGTGGTTGCTGGTAAATGACGTGAATGTTTTATTTTAGTTTTAACAGGAAGCACTTTAATAAGAAGTTGACTACAGAGGAACTGGTCCTTAATGGTTCTGACTCATTCTGGTTTAGTTCAGTCTGGTTGTTGAAGGCATTAAGGGGACAGTTCACATTTTAACCATGTTTCATTCATTTTATTTTAAAGTAGTTCAGACCGGTTCAGACTGGTTTCAACTTGTTCTTACTGGTTCTAAATCCTCTAATATTTATTCTGGTGTGGTTCAGACTGGTTCAGACTGGTAGTAGATTGATTATTTTTCTCCAAGTTTAGTTCATTCTGGTCGTTAAGGACATTAAATGGACATCAGACAGTTAAGATTTCTCTATCCTGGTCCAGTCTGGTCAAACTGTGTTAAACGGATTAAACTGGGTTTAACTTAGTTAAAATGGTTAAACTAAGTTAAAAAAAGATTAAATTAAGTTAAACTGGGTTAAAGTGAGTAACATTGAGTAACGCCGAGTTAAACTGAGGAACGGCGAGTTAAACTGAGGAACGGCGAGTTAAACTGAGGAACGGCGAGTTAAACTGAGGAACGGCGAGTTAAACTGAGGAATGGCGAGTTAAACTGAGGAACGGCGAGTTAAACTGAGGAATGGCGAGTTAAAAGGTTAAATTAAGTTAAACTGAGGCAGGAGCCCCGCCCCCTTAATTTTGAAAACCATGTAAATTAGTTTGTTGTCCTAGAAGTTTAACTCTTTAAATAAGATTTCAAACTACATCTGGACCCTGGTTGACTGTGGTGTACTCTAATGCACCCTGGTGGACTGTAATGGACCCTTGTGGACTATAGCAGGCTCTTAATGGACCCTGGTGGACTGTGGTGGACTCTGATGGACCCTGGTGTACTGTAGCGGGCTCTAATGGACCCTGGTGGACTACAGCAGGCTCTTAATGGAACCCGGTGGACTGTGGTGGACTCTATTGGACCCTGGTGGACTGTGGTGTACTCTAATGGACCCTGATGGACTATAGCGGGCTCTAATGGACCCTGGTGGACTCTAATGAACCCTGATGGACTATAGCAGACTCTAATAGACCCTGTTGGACTCTCATGGATCCTGGTGGACTATAGCGGGCTCTAATGGACCCTGATGGACTACAGCGGGCTCTAATGGACCCTGGTGGACTGCAGGGGACTGTTAACCTGCATTGAGGTTCAGGTCTCAGGTCTGAACTGGGTCTATATTTAAAACTCATCATCGTCTCTCCTCTTAGTTTCCGATAGTTGCCATGGAAACCTTCACAGGTGTGACTCTATTGTGACGTCATCGTGATGTCAGCTGGTTGATTGATCTGCTGCTGACCAATAAGAATTCAGTGTAAACTCACCTGTTGTATGATGACATTAACTTAATAAACATGTTCAAACACAGCAGGTACAGGCTATTGATCATCAGGTTGTTGATCATCAGGTTATTAATCATGTTATTGATCATCAGGTTAATGATCATCATGTTAATGATCATCATGTTATTGATCATGTTATTAATCATGTTATTAATCATCAGGTTATTAATCATCAGGTTATTGATCATTATGTTATTGATCATCAGGTTAATGATCATCATGTTAATGATCATCATGTTATTGATCATGTTATTAATCATGTTAATCATGTTATTAATCATCAGGTTATTGATCATCAGGTTATTGATCATCAGGTTAATGATCAGCAGGTTATTGATCAGCAGGTTATTAATCATCAGGTTATTGATCATCAGGTTATTAATCATCAGGTTATTGATCATTATGTTATTGATCATCACGTTATTGATCATCAGGTTAATGATCATCATGTTATTAATCATGTTATTAATCATGTTAATCATGTTATTAATCATCAGGTTATTGATCATCAGGTTATTGATCATCAGGTTAATGATCAGCAGGTTATTGATCAGCAGGTTATTAATCATCAGGTTATTGATCATCAGGTTATTGATCATCAGGTTATTGATCATCATGTTATTGATCATCATATTAATCATCAGGTTATTAATCATCAGGTTATTGATCATCAGGTTATTAATCATCAGGTTATTAATCATCAGGTTATTGATCATCAGGTTATTGATCATCAGGTTATTAATCATCAGGTTATTGATCATCAGGTTATTGATCATCAGGTTATTAATCATCAGGTTATTGATCATCATATTAATCATCAGGTTAATGATCATCATGTTATTGATCATCACGTCTTTAATCATCAGGTTATTAATCATCAGGTTATTGATCAGTAGGTTATTGATCATCAGGTTAATGATCAGCAGGTTATTGATCAGCAGGT
>NW_022280732.1:7263-7436 GCF_004355925.1 Anarrhichthys ocellatus | reverse complement strand
TCTTTAATCATCAGGTTATTGATCAGCAGGTTATTGATCAGTAGGTTATTGATCATCATGTTATTAATCATCATGTTATTAATCATCAGGTTATTAATCATCAGGTTATTAATCATCATGTTATTTATCACCAGGTTATTAATCATCATGTTATTGATCATCAGGTTATTAAT
>NW_022280732.1:3055-7253 GCF_004355925.1 Anarrhichthys ocellatus | reverse complement strand
CAGGTTATTGATCATCAGGTTATTCATCATCAGGCTATTAATCATCAGGTTATTGATCAGTAGTTTATTAATCATCATGTTATTAATCATCATGTTATTAATCATCATGTTATTGATCATCACGTTATTGATCATCACGTCTTTAATCATCAGGTTATTGATCATCACGTTATTGATCATCATGTTATTAATCATCACGTCTTTAATCATCAGGTTATTAATCATCAGGTTATTAATCATCAGGTTATTAATCATCATGTTATTTATCATCATGTTATTGATCATCATGTTATTAATCATCAGGTTATTAATCATCATGTTATTTATCATCAGGTTATTAATCATCAGGTTATTGATCAGCAGGTTATTAATCATCAGGTTATTAACCATCAGGTTATTAACCATCAGGTTATTAACCATCAGGTTATTAATCATCAGGTTAATAATCATCAGGTTATTGATCAGCAGGTTATTAATCATCAGGTTAATGATCATCATGTTATTAATCATGTTATTGATCATCAGGTTATTGATCATCATGTTATTGATCATCAGGTTATTGATCAGCAGGTTATTAATCATGTTATTAATCATCATGTTATTAATCAGGTTATTTTTCATCAGGTTATTAATCATCAGGTTATTAATCATCATGTTATTAATCATTAGGTTATTTTTCATCAGGTTATTAATCATCAGGTTAATGATCATCATGTTATTGATCATCAGGTTATTGATCACTAGGTTATTGATTGTCAGATTATTGATGATCAGGTTATTGATCGTCAGGTTCTTATCAATAACTAATGCACTATACTATAATTACTATAGCAGATAACTGCAGTAATGTCGGAATCATACGATCACAATGTTAAAATATACATTCAACTTACATTTACTTAATGACTGAGGATGAGGGAGCAGCTCCTCTTCATGGAGTCCACCATGTTTCTACAGGAGCCCAGAGAGGACAAATCAACACTGTCTCTACAGAGGGAGATTCTGTTTTCTACGCTCCCTGAATGCACCACAGTTCTCTACAGGCTGAGAGACGGAGGTGAGGACACTATACTCTACAATGAAGACAGATTCAATTTCAGGGTTCATTTCTGTAATGTTTTCAGAAACACAATTCAGTGAACCATTTTTGTAATATGAGAGAAATTGGAGCCACCATGTTGGAGCAGGACACATATTTACTTCTGTCTCATTTCTTTAAAAACAAAACAACTTTAAGTACTTGTACTATAGCACTGAACATGCTTTTAATTATTAATAATATTTGTTTACAATAAACTCATTTTGAGTCACTTTGAACAAAAGCTTCAGCCACATATAAAGATGCAGATAAAACATTATTATTATTATTAAGTATCACTTATTCCACGTGTGAAACCAAAACAACATGTTCAGGTTCTGGTGTTTGTATGAAACAAGTCAACAACATCTCTTTAATAATTATATTTTATTTTCATCACAGTGTTGATAAAACACTGATTTTTCATCAATCCAGTTTAACAATTAACAATACACATTTTATTTGTTCAGCACACATAAAGTAAAGGTTCCTGCTCTGATAAAGATGGACCTGGATCTTTAAAAATGTCCCAAAATGAGCAGATCATCACCAGAGGTTTTAAGATCTGTATGCAAATATAAGTAGTAACAAAACATTCAACATCTCAAACTTCTTCATGTAAAAATCCAGAATATTTCTGACTGGAACTCAAACTAACTTAAATGTACACTTTATACACAGAAGAGATATTGATCAGCTGTATTGATGAACAATCAATATGAGAGATATGATTGAGAATATTTCAAGCTGCAGAAGTGACATGAAGCTGTTCAGATAACAGACTCCTTCATCAATCAGCTCAAAATGAGAAGAGAACTCTTCTTCTCTTTTATCATCAGGAGGTAGAAACGTGTTTATTATCAGATTTACATTCATGCAACAAAACCTTTAAAATGTTCAAATGTTGTGTCGTTATCTGATGACATCATTATAGTTATGATGAAGCTCTATCGCCTTCCTCACAGCAGCTGCTCCTTCAGTCCCCTCAGGGTCCTAAAGCCTGTCGGTCCAGATGAACTGAACTGACTGAACAGTATTGATCACTGATCGGGACTGTTCGAAGTCTTTGTTTACATTTACAGTGTCGTTTCCATTGTGACAGATGAAGTCACTGCCAGCTGTGCAGCCGCAGGAAGTCGGGCAGCGCGGTGATCTGATCCGGGCCGGACCGGGCCAAACACCTGAGTGCCTGCAGTAGGAGAGGAGGCGGAGCCAGACCACACAGCCAGCTGAACACTTCGTTTCCCAGCAGGCTTTGCCAGCGATGCGACTCGTCCCGCAGGCGGCACAGCGCTGGAGGTTTGGGCAGGAAGAGCAGCAGGAAGTCGAGGCAGCGTTGCGCGTGGCGGCGGTCCGCGCCGTCGCAGGAGACGAGTCGCTGCAGCGCGGCGTCCAGACCAGTGGGGAGCGCGCCGTGAACCAGCAGCAGCAGCAGACAGTCGGGCCGCGACAGCTCCACCGCCAGCTGCACCGCCGTCTTTCCCGCGTCTGCCGCATGTAAACAACCGCCCCGGCTGTCCAGGAAGTCCTGCATGTGACCATCCTTCAGAGCCGCCACCATCATGCCGAGGATCGACACGCGGTTGTAGCGCACTGCCAAGGTCAGGTGTGGTGCGCCGCTGCTGCGGCAGCAGCAGAAGCTGCAGCAGGGTGGCCTGAGTGCGCTCTCTGTGTACTTGTTGAGCAGGAAGCGGGCGTAGTCCTGGTGGTCGTGGACCAGCGCGTACAGCAGCGCCTCGGACGGCAGGAAGGCTCGAGGATGTCCGTCCTCCCAGCTGAAGACCTCCATGCCGCGCATGTCCTCCAGTAGCCAGACAGGAAGCTGCTCCCGCACGGCGCAGTAGAAGGAGAACGACGTCCGCTCACACTGACGCTGAGACGGAGACGAGGACAGACGCTCCACCTGAGAGGACAGCAGCCACGGCATGATGACACACCTGAGACACACCTGGGGAGACACGAGAAGCACCTGGTCTGTAAGAGACGCAACACACACCTGGTCTAAAGGAGACAAAAGACACACCTGGTCTGAAGGAGACAAGAGACACACCTGGTCTGAAGGAGACAAGAGACACACCTGGTCTGAAGGAGACACAACACACACCTGGTCTGAAGGAGACACAACACACACCTGGTCTGAAGAAGACATAAGACACATTTGGTCTGAAGGAGACAAGAGACACACCTGGTCTGAAGGAGACAAGAGACACACCTGGTTTAAACGAGACAAGAGACACACCTGGTCTAAACGAGACAAGAGACACACCTGGTCTGAAGGAGACAAGAGACACACCTGGTCTAAACGAGACAAGAGACACCTGGTCTGAAGGAGACACAACACACACCTGGTCTAAAGGAGACAAGAGACACACCTGGTCTAAAGGAGACGAGAGACACACCTGGTCTGAAGGAGACACAACACACACCTGGTCTAAAGGAGACAAGAGACACACCTGGTCTAAAGGAGACAAGAGACACACTTGGTCTGAAGGAGACACAACACACACCTGGCCTGAAGGAGACACAACACACACCTGGTCTGAAGGAGTCCCTAAAATCCAACTGAGAAACTGTATAAACGTTCTAATCCTGGTTCAGCCTGCAGTCACAAACCGTCTGTCTCTCAGTCAAACCTCCGTCCTCAGCTCCTTCTCACTTTTATAGTCTCACCCCCAGTGATCTGCGTCTTGTTCTTCTGCTGTGTCCCGCTCCTCTTGCTGCCCGCCCCCCCCTCATCAACTCCATGTGTGGATGTTTGTTTCTGGAGTGGTGGTGGAGGGGGGGGGGGGGGTAGATTGAGTGTCTCACATAGCGAACATAGCGGCCTTCAGATAAACACAGTAAACAGCTCATAACACTGATCAGCTGATCAGTAGTCACGTGACTTCACAATAATTACAGAAAGTACACAAAGTACATGTGGTCTACAGAGGTATTGAAGTAAACGTTGTTTTTAATAAATATTTTAATGTATAAATAGCTAGTACACTTTATAGGTACTAGTACTATACTGGAGTACAGTTTGGAGGTACTAGTACTGTGCTGGAGTACAGTTTAAAGGTACTAGCACTGTACTGGAGTACAGTTTGGAGGTACTAGTACTGTGCTGGAGTACAGTTT
>NW_022280732.1:0-3045 GCF_004355925.1 Anarrhichthys ocellatus | reverse complement strand
AGTTTGGAGGTACTAGCACTGTGCTGGAGTACAGTTTGGAGGTACTATATATTTTACAGTACTTAAAACTCCAGTTTTCATGATAATTGTAGGAATATGAAGTTAATATTCATCTTTATCAGTTAAATTATAAAAAAACCACGATGAAACATTTATTAAAATCAATACATTTCATCTATAAAGATGTAACCTTAGTATCACATCTTCATCATCATCATCAAACACTGAATATTAACATGATGAAGAGCGCTCTCTGCTGGTCACCAACTGGAACTGAAACATTTTACATGAGAACCAATCAGATCCACCAGCTCATGTTAGAGCTGGTCCAATCAGATCCACCAGCTCGTGTTAGAGCTGGTCCAATCAGATCCATCAGCTCATGTTAGAGCTGGWCCAATMAGRTCCACCAGCTCATGTTAGAGCTGGTCCAATCAGATCCACCAGCTCATGTTAGAGCTGGTCCAATCAGATCCACCAGCTCATGTTAGAGCTGGACCAATCAGATCCACCAGCTCATGTTAGAGCTGGACCAATCAGATCCACCAGCTCATGTTAGAGCTGGACCAATAGGCTCGTTCGAGTTGAACTGCGCCTCGCCTGGAAAGCAGAGGAGAGCAGGCAGACGTAGAAAGGGGCGTTGACAAAAAACTGCGTTCAAGTCGGACCGTTTTCAGCCGCCTGCTTCTTCTTCTTCTTTTGCTTTGTTTGGCGGTTGGCAAACAGCTTTCGGGTGCATTACCGCCTCCCACTAATCTGGAGTGTGGACTAAGAACTCTAATACGACAACCACACGAAAATAAATACATATACATACTGTATATGCACACACATATGTGTGTAAATAAATAAATATATATATATATATAAATATATATAAATAGAAAAAATAAATAATAATACATTTCTTTCTCAAATTCTATTCATTAGTGTTGTTGACTAAATATTCCAGAAAAAGTTTCCAACATTTGTCACTCAAGCTTTCCTCTCCAATCTCTCTTAGACCTTTTTTCAAAACTTCTCTCGCTGACTCGTACCTCTGACAGGACAATGAAACATGGTCCACGGTTTCTTCTTCTCCACAAAATGTACACTTTCCATTATTATGCTTTCTAATAACATCGAGGGAACTGTTCAGACCAGTATGGCCGTTCCTTAGTCTCGTCATAATCGTCTCCTCTTTTCTAGTTCGTCCACTAGATCCTGCTCCCAACCAATGGTTCCTCTTTAAACAGATATCTTCCTTTACTCCCTTTATTCGTTCTGACATATCTTTTTGATTTGTCCCTTAATCACCACTTTAGCTTCTGACTTACTTATATTTACATTAACGTTATTTCTCCCTCTCTTCAAAGACCTTTTTGCTGCTTTATCCGCCTTCTCATCCATCGACTCCAACATGGACCCACACTAAATGAACCGCTATCCGCATTTGATGGATTCTTAAAAATGATTGTAGTATTTCAAACAGTAGATCCTCTCTGCTTCTGGAGTGGCAACATGTCAAACTCGTTAGCACTGCACATGAGTCTGATGCAATCACCTCTCTCTCTGGCCTGACGTCCTCTACCCACTGTAACGCAATAACTCTATGGCCATCATCTCACATGCAAACACAGATGCATCATCACTGAGTCTCTTCCCACACTCATAATGGAATTCTGGGATCACTGCTGCTGCTGCTGTTCTACCAGTTTTAGGGTCTTTAGATCCATAAATCTGTATTTAATTGTGGTAACTGATGTATGACTTGAAGATCTTACAGTTTCCCCCACGTTCATCTCTCATCAGTTCAAGGAGGCCAAGATCAATTCCAGGCTGTGGCAGTAACCAAAGAGGAACAGCTGGACCACAGCTGGAGAATAACTCCTATAACCTAATTCACTAGCCTTCTTCTGAACAACCCAACCAGAGCTCTTTGTTGGCCTGTTGTCATGTTCCCAGCATGGCTCAATTGCACTTATTGTTGGATGGTTGTTATGTCCTTGTAAACTGACCCAATATGTCGTCATGATCTGGATTCTTCTCAACTCCAACAGCATTTCCCCATTTCTACCTGCAATGCCGGCACAGATGTTGTTTTAAAGACCCCGCTACATATTCTTGACGCTTGTATTACATCTAGTTTTCCCAACAAGGTTTTAGACGCCGACCTATATTCCACACAGCCGTAGTCTAGAACTGATCTTGGGTGACTGTGGCTAAGTGGAGTGCAGGGCCGTCCTTCAATCAGAGGATCATCGGTTCGATCCCCGACTCCGTTAGGAGCATGTTGATGTGTCCTTGAGCAAGACACTTAACCCCAAAATTGCTGGTCTTTAAGTTTGGATGTCTTTTCATATATTTAACTATGTTATTATTATAATTGAGGATATAAGATTGGGCATATTTTAGTTCTTGGATGTCATATTTATTTAAACATTTCTATAAATAAATATATGTGATGATAGCGTCATTTCTAAATCATACAACCGTAAATTTAAGAAATTTAAAAACTGAACCAACAGTCCAAACATCACAGCTACATAAACAGGCTCCACACGGAGGAAAAGCAGCGCTGCAAGTTCCCATCAGTGACAATTGTGCTTTTCTATTAATACGTTTTGTGATGCTTCACAATCATTAATCGATGGACACATTCAGTGCTCTGACTGAAAACATGTTGACATCAAGTAGGATGTAGGCTCTCTCAATAAATATCTTTATTTACAGATGCTAAATAAATAACCTTATATATTATTATTGCACAAAATGAGACTAATAGCCAACAATCTAGCGTTAAGTATTACAATGAGACAGAAAATTAGGATTTAAATTTGTTTATACTATATTTATCCTGTTAATTAAGGATACATTTGTCTGTGCATTTGACCATCCCTATATATGGGGAGCAGTGGGATGTCTTTGACAGCCGACACATGACTCATCAAAGGCCAAAGCTTGAACAGCCGATGTTGTGGTCACCAGACAACCCTCTTAACCCAGTGAGCCACGGTCACCCACCTTTTCCACTAAAGAAAATCTAAGAGCCAATCAGCTCTTTGA
>NW_022280731.1:19312-20365 GCF_004355925.1 Anarrhichthys ocellatus | reverse complement strand
TGTGTGTGTATGTCTTTTGTGGGTGTGTGTGTGTGTGTGTGTGTGTCTGTGTGTTTTGTGTGGGTGTGTGTGTGTGTGTGTGTGTGTGTGTGTCATGTGTGTATGTGTTTTGTGGGTGTGTGTGTCTGTGTGTGTGTGTGTGTGTGTGTGTGTGTGTGTCTAAACTAAAATCATTGTTATTGAAACAAGAAGCTAAAGAAGCTAATCATCTGTTAGCTTTAGCCGTCGGTCTGTTTACATTAAAGATGAATAACTAATCAATAATAATCAATAACTAATCAACACACGATCAATGAATCCGTTTGTGTGACATCAAGAAGCTGAAGAGTTGATTTCTTCTTTTAATCTGGATTCATTTCATGTTTTAGTTTAAAGGCTTTGTTCAACTTGAAAGTCTTAATATTATATATTAACATATAATTGATATATAATATTATTTACCTTTGAAGACGTATAAAGACGTTGGAAGACGTATAAAAATGTTTGAAGACGTTTGAAGGCATATAAAGACGTTTGCAGACTTATGAGGACTTTTAAAGACGTTTGAGGACTTTTTATGACGTATGAAGTCTTTTGTAGGCGTATAAAGACATTTGAAGAGGTTTGAAGACGTATGAAGACTTTTGAAGGCATTTTCTCTTCTGAACAGGAAACATAATCATATTTTACTCTCAGCCGTTTGTATGAGAACGTATTCTTTGTAGAAATTTAAAAGGTTTTTACTTGATCGATAAAATTTAGCTGCAGGTTTTGAGAACAGCTGTAACTAAAGATGGTTTCATTATTTTTATGAATTCTTTTATTATTCTTTTCATCTAATGGTCTTATTTTGAATAAATATATCTTCCCCCTCCCTTCAAAAAACAACATCAATACACACAATATTACTTTTACAAAATATCTATTTTAAAATACAGAAGAACCCGACCGGAGCCACGTACATATTTCTGGTGTGTGTTTGTGATGATACCGTCAGTGGAAAAGCCCCGAGCTTCCCCACAACTGAGCCATGACGTGTGTGTGTGTGTGTGTGTGTGTGTGTGTGTGTGTGTG
>NW_022280731.1:0-19212 GCF_004355925.1 Anarrhichthys ocellatus | reverse complement strand
GTGTGTGTGTGTGTGTGTGTGTGTGTGTGTGTGTGTGTGTGTGCGCGTGTGTGTGTGTGTACAACAGCTGATTTCTTCTTCTTCTGTTTTTACAATGGAAGCCTATCAAAAGTTGATCTGGTTCAGGTCTGCTTTCTGGAGAATCAGCTGAAGACTTTTATTACATAATTACATAATAATTAATATTAATATTCTATTTGAGCTTGTTTTGGTTTCCTCGTCTTTGTTCATAGGCCACGCCCCTCTGCTGGACTCCACTGTGCATGTGCGGGCATCACCATTAACCCCCCCATCCTCCCCCCCTCAGGTCATGTCAGCGGGGAGGAGTGCTGACGGGAGGGAGGTGCAGATTCCCCTCCAGCAGGTGGCGCCCCCCCTGACCACGCCCCTCTTGGTGGCTCCGCCCATCACCCTGCCCTCTCACCGTCAAGTCAATCCCTGGCCTCCCAGCGACATCACCACTTCACAAGGTAAACAAACGCATCATCAGCTGGTCTCTGTCCAGGTGTGTCTTTGTGTTCAGGATGAAGGAACTCAGGTGTGTCTCTGTGTTCAGGTGTCCCTGCAGGTTTCCTGCCTCTTCACGGAGGATTCAGAGATCACTTTGTATTAACTCCAGAAGCCAAATACTGCTGCGAGACCTGCAGCCTGGTCTTGTGTCAGCCTCGCCAGACAGAATGTGGACACCGCTTCTGTCAGAGCTGCATCAACGACATCCTCAGGTAAGAGAAGGAGAGACTGTTAGACAGAAAGTGGTTTACAGGTGTTTGTGCTACGTAACCTTTCAGCTTCAAGAATAAAATCAAAGCTAACTACCTGATTTCTCATAGACCTGAACGTGTTTATGTTCTGCGGTCTTTACACATACTAAACACATACTATACACATAATAAACACGTACTGAACACGTACTATACACATACTAAACACGTAATAAACATGTACTATACACTTACTATACACTTACTATACACTTACTATACACATACTAAACACGTACGAAACACGTACAAAACATGTACAAAACACTTACTATACACTTACTATACACATACTATACACATACGATACACATACTAAACATGTACTATACACTTACTATACACTTACTATACACGTACTAAACACATACTAAACACGTACTAAACACGTAATAAACATCTACTATACACTTACTATACACTTACTATACACGTACTAAACACGTACTAAACACATACTAAACACGTAATAAACATGTACTATACACGTACTATACACGTACTAAACACATACTAAACACATACTATACACATAATAAACACGTACTATGCACGTACTGAACACGTGCTATACACGTAATAAACATGTACTATACACATACTATACACATACAATACACGTACTAAACACGTACGAAGCATGTACGAAACACGTACTTAACACGTACTAAACACGTACTAAACATGTAATAAACATGTACTATACACTTACTATACACATACTAAACACGTACGAAACATCTACTATACACTTACTATACACATACTAAACAAGTAATAAACATGTACTATACACTTACTATACACATACATGTACGATACACTTACTATACATGTAATAAACATGTACTATACAGTTACTATACACATACATGTACGATACACTTACTATACATGTAATAAACATGTACTATACACTTACTATACACATACTAAACACGTACTAAACACGTACTAAACACGCTTATCAATTGTTTGTTCTAAGTGATATACTCCCTGTTTTGAATATGAAGCTCTTGTCCCTTCATGATTTGAATGCACTTATTGTAAGTTGTTGAGGACAAAAGTATCTGTCCATTGAATGTCATGTAACAGGCGGAGGTTGCAGTTCATGCTCTGACCAGCAGGTTGTCAACCTTTCTCTCTCTTCAGTAGAATGAAGTTGAATTAATGTCCTCTTTCGTCCTGTAGTCATCCAACCCCGGTATGTCCAGCTGACATGGAGCCTCTGTTCAAAGACAAGGTGGGCAGAGATCATTAATTCATTAATCATCATCATTTATTAATTGATTAGTTACTGAACTGTGTTTATTTTTCAGATCTTCAGAGACGTTTGCTGCCATCGTGAGATCATGGCGCTGAAGGTTTACTGTCGCAGTGAAGCTAACGGCTGTGAGGAGCAGATGAGTCTCCAGCAGATACCTGTAAGAAAAACAAGAGCATCCCGCTCTTTGATTGGCTGTAGAGTGTGCTGTATAAATCCTATATGTGTACCTCAAACACCGTTACCCGTTGACTAAAAACAATAAAGGACTCCCAGGTGTCCACGTGCAATTGATGACCAGGTTTGATCATATCAAGACAACTCAGTCTTCCTGTCTGTCTCTCACTTGTCTGTCTGTAGGACCACCTGAATGTGTGTCCGTTCTTCGAGGTTCCTTGTCCGTTGGGTAAATGTAAAGAGCGAATGATGAGGAAAGAGATTCCCGACCACCTGAGCTGGAAATGCAAACACAGAGAGACCAGCTGCGAGTTCTGCATGACCAAGATGCCTCTGACCGACCTGCAGGTATCTCATGACATCACTGCTGACCAATCTGCAAGTAGACTAGCTCCAGTTCTAGAGACTTGCTGAGGAGGTCTGGGGACGAGCTGCAGAGGATTGGGGACTAGCTTCAGAGGTCTGGGGACTAGTTGCAGAGGATAGGGGACTAGTTGCAGAGGATAGGGGACTAGTTGCAGAGGATAGGGGACTAGTTGCAGAGGATAGGGGACTAGTTGCAGAGGATAGGGGACTAGCTGCAGAGGTCTGGGGACTAGTTGCAGAGGATTGGGGACTAGCTTTACCACAGTTTTTGAAGCAGCAGCACCTTTAGTGACGCTTCTCGGAGTGATCAGCCCCTAAGTGGGTAAAGGCAAATAATGGAACAGCTAGAGCAGTCTGGTAAGTTCACTTGTGCAATATAACAATATTATATTATGGATATATTGTCCAGCCATAGACTGCACCATCATTCTGTGAAGCTGCCGTCCAGATTCTGAAGTCCAGTCTAAAGTTTTTTGTCATGATGATTAACATAGTGAAGTTTCTGTCTGTTTTCAGAAACACAAAGAGACAGTGTGTCCAGCGTTCCCAGTGTCGTGTCCAAACCACTGCTCCTTTTCCTCCCTTCTCCGGAGTGAGGTAGTGATCCAGTTTGTCTTCTGCCGTCCAGTCAGTCTTGTTAAGTACTGAGTTAACCAGTGCGCATTTGTGTAACGCTTCTAGAGGAACGGAAGACGTGTAGCTATTGTTGTTGATGTCGTGCATAAGTTTTAAGTAAAGTCTTAAACATGTACAGTTGTCGCTGGAGTTATTGAATTAACATGGTAGCAGAGGATGGCAGCTGGCAATTACAAAGTTCCGCCGCCGTTTGACGAGAAGAAGTCTTACGAGAGCTAGAAAAATGAGGTTGAAATTTGGAAGCTGGTGACGGACCTCGAGGAGAAGAAGCAAGCCTTGGCGGTCGCTTTATCGCTGACGGGAAGTGCGAGGGATAGTGCACTAGAAGTTAACGCAGAGGATTTGAACGACGATGAAGGAATGAATAT
The DNA here is from genome assembly GCF_004355925.1 of Anarrhichthys ocellatus. Classification (NCBI taxonomy): domain Eukaryota; kingdom Metazoa; phylum Chordata; class Actinopteri; order Perciformes; family Anarhichadidae; genus Anarrhichthys; species Anarrhichthys ocellatus. The sequence continues at coordinate 15,640 of NW_022280731.1, read as the reverse complement.
ACTTCTCACAAAATTGGACGCTGTGTTTTTGAAAGAGGAAATGGATCGCCAGTACAAGGCGTACACAGAGTTTGACCGGATCACAAGAGAAAATGGCATCTCCGTCGTCGATTACATTGTCGAGTAACGTAAGTTCAAGATGGAGCTTCCAGATGCTGTGTTAGCTTTCAGGCTACTAGATACTGCAGGACTTAATGTTAAAGACAAACAATTGGCGCTTACCGCGTGTCCAAACCTTTTGTTTGTGAACATGAAATCAGCCTTGAAGAGAATCTTTGCCGATAATTCTCCACAAGAGGGAGCTGATGACCTCCGTGTGTGTGGGGGTGCTGCCGACTCTGCCTACTACACACGGTTTACCAGCAAGCGTGAAAGTAATGTCATGTCAAGCCCACAGATCCATGCGGCTGTTCAAGGGACGAATCCACTGGACAGATGGAGAAGATCAAGATGTGCAGTCTGCCAAAGCACATATCACTGGGCAAAGGATTGTCCTCACAAAAATTAATGTGCCAAAGTGACAGAGGATGAGAAAGTGACAGACGTTGAAGAATGCAACATTACTTTGTTGTCAAAAGAATGGTTGTCTGACACAGAGATATTCATGGAGTCTCCAGGATCAGCTGTCATTGACACAGCTTGCACTAGAACTGTGTGTGGAGAAAAATGGCTTGATCATTACACGAGTGGACTAACACTGACAAAGCCACAATGTTTAAACAGCCAGTGAAACTTGAACTAACATCTTCAGGACATTACTGTGTGAACATCAGAGATGAGAGTAACCCAGATGAAGATGAGCTCCAGAATGAGGATGACATTCTCACTGTAACAGAAAACATGACAACAAAAGGAAAACAAAAAGTTCTGTTGAAACTACACAAGCAATTTGGACACGCCTCTGTTGACAGACTGAAACAACTACTGGCCTGCTCAGGTAATGCTGATGATGAATGCACCACAATCCTTAAGGACATTGTAAAAAACTGTGAGACGTGCATCAGATATAGCAAACCAAAGCCAAAGCCAGCGGTGGGTTTGCCCATGGCCTCAACCTACAATGAAACTGTAGCTGTGGATTTGCATGAGCTAGAGCCAGGAGTGTGGTATCTGCATGCAATTGACCACTTCACACGCTTCAGTGCAGGGAGCATCGTCACCACCAAGAAACCCAGGGAGATTGTGAAGCACTTTATACATTGCTGGATAAGTGTTCCTGGTCCTCCACGCAGACTGTTCAGTGACAATGGGGGTGAATTCAACAACGAAGATATGAGGGACATGGCTGAAAGCTTCAACATTCAAGTGAAAACAACTGCAGCTTACAGCCCATGGAACAAAGGGCTTTTGGAAAGGCATAATCAAACCCTCACTGAAATCCTGATGAAAGTGAAGAGGGACAATGGATGTGACTGGAGGATGGCCCTAGACTGGGCCCTGATGGCAAAGAACTCTATGCACAACGTGCATGGCTACAGTCTTTACCAGCTGGTATTTGGACAGAACCCAAATCTGCCTTCAGTTCTCACTAACAAGCTGCCAGCTCTGGAAGGTACTAATATGAGTACTTGGATAGCCCAGCATATCACAACATTACATGCTGCAAGGAGAGCATTTACAGAAGCTCAGCTCTGAAAGGATCCAAAGAGCCCTTCGTAAACAACTGCGGCCCATTGATGACCGATACGAAACAGGGGACAAAGTCTACTACAAACGGATGGAATGTACAGAATGGAAAGGTCCAGGTGTGGTCATCGGCCAAGATGGTGTGGTGATATTTGTGAGGCATGGAGGCACTTACGTTCGTGTACATCACTCCAGGCTTCGAAAAGTAGAGAGCCCACAAGCAGTGCTGGGAGAAAGGGACATTCAGCAGGAAGGGACTGAACATCATACAACATTACCAGAACCTGGCTTCAATGAGAATAACTATGACACTGAAAATGAAAGTGAGGAAGAGACGCCTACAAATGGTGAGGAGAACAGTGAACCCCCTCACACACCAAGACAGCCAGAAGGAGATAGCCATGGTCAATCTGACGCATCACAGAACAACTCAACCACAACTTGTGAAGGCCTTAGTCTGAAAACTGGACAGGTAGTTACATACACAGATAGTGAGAGTGGCCAAGCACACACTGGAAAAATCCTCAGCAGGGCAGGAAAAGCCTCTGGGACATACAAATACTGCATAGTTTGGGGTACATTGAGCCTGAGGAAGGTTCTGTTGACTTAGGACGAGTACACAATCTTCAAGTGGTCCCAACTGAGCATGTCGAGTTATGTGCTAGCCATCCTGAAGACCTACTTATTGTGAATGATGATGCCTTCATGTCTGCCAAACACAGTGAACTCAGCAACTAGAAAAAGAATGATGTGTTTGAAGAGGTGAAAGATGAAGGCCAGAAATGCATCTCTACGAGGTGGGTGTGCACATTCAAGGAGATACCTGATGGTGTTGTACCTAAAGCTAGATTAGTTGCAAGAGGCTTTGAAGAAATGAACACTCAGGAGCTCCCTAAAGACTCACCTACATGTGCCGCGGAGTCTCTAAAAATGATGATGGCAGTGATGTGTCAAAAGAAATGGCAGCTAAACTCTATGGACATTAAAGCAGCCTTTTTACAAGGCAAAGAGTTAACCCGAATGTCTATATTCGTCCCCCCAAGAAGCTCGGAGCAAAGGCATTCTATGGAACTTAAAAAAGTGTGTTTATGGCCTAGCAGATGCTTCTCTGTATTGGTACAACAGAGTGAAAGACACTATGCAGCAGTTGATCCAGCAGTGTTCTACTGGCTGGATGACTCCTACAATGTGAAGGGACTCCTTGCTTGTCACGTGGATGATTTCATCTGGGGTGGTTCAGAAACATTCTCCACAACAATCATCCCTCACTTGAAAGTTGCTTTTCAAGTTGGACGTGAAGAGCACAACAGCTTCAGCTACATTGGAATGGAGGTTCACTCTTTAGAGGATGAGATACAAGTGCAACAAAGTATCTACATAAAGAATCTACAACCCATTCCTGTGGACCCCAACAGAGCCACACAGCGAGAGGCTCCTCTGACACTGAGACTGACATGTTAAAGTCGAAGATTGGCCAAATATTGTGGGTAGCAAGGCAGAGTAGACCTGACATAATGTGTGACATATCCAACCTAGCATCAAGTACAAAGCATGCTACTGTTCAGACTCTGCAAACAAACTTGTCAGGAAACTGAAATCAGAAGAGGTGATCTTGAGGTTTCAGCACTTGGGAAAAGACAGCTCGCTGAAACTAGTGGTGTTCAGTGATTCCTCGATGGGAAACCTTCCAGACGGAGGCACTCAAGGCGGACACCTGGTGATGCTTATGGAAGAGAATGGAAGATTTTCACCCATATGCTGGCAGTCAAAGAGGATCAGGAGAGTTGTCTGAAGCACCTTAGCAGGAGAGACTTTGGCACTTGCAGATGGCATTGACAGTGCAGTCTTCTTGGCTACACTCCACTCAGAACTTACCAAAGGTGATTGCACACGGAACAATTTGCCCATTGTGTGTGTAACGGACAATCCCTCTCTTCTTGATGCTGTCAAGTCCACCAAAACAGTCACTGAAAAGAGACTCCGCCTCGAAATCAGCAGCGTCAAGGAGCTCGTCCACTCTGGGACCATCCAGCAGATCATGTGGTCAGCCTCCAGGGAACAGCTCGCTGACTGCTTGACTAAGAAGGGGACATCTGCACTTGTTCTGTGGAGGGCTCTCAGCACAGGTGTATGGCAACTTAAAGGCTAAACGAGCGAATCAACAAAAGCCTTACTACCCTTAAAACTCTAGTCATTAAAGTTTAAACCTGTTTATCTGTTTAAGGTTCTAAAAAACAAATGTTTGTTTTTTGTGACTATGTTTTTCTTCAAAGAGAAAGGGGAGTTTGTTAAGTACTCAGTTAAGCAGTGCGCATGTGTGTAATGCTTTGAGTTCTAGAGGAACGGAAGACCTGTAGCCATTGTCGAACTTAAGTTTTGAGTAAAGTCTTAAACATGTACAGTTGTCGCTGGAATTATTGAACTAACAAGTCTGATTCAGTGTAGTTCTGTGGAGGCATCTCACCTGTGTAACCCCACAGCAGCACCTGGTAGTGATGACACTCATTGATTTGTTGTGTATTCTTTAGCTGTCCAGCCACCAACACGACTGTCCCAAAGCTCAGGTGAGCTGTCAGTTCCACCGCTACGGCTGCACCTTCAAGGTAACCGCTCGTCCTCTTCCTCTACTTCTTCTTCCGTTTCTTCTTCTCAGTATGAATGTTAATGTGCTTCTTTTGTACTTCAGGGTTTGAACCAGGACATGAGGCAGCACGAGTCCACCTCGGCAGCCGAACACCTGAGAATGATGGCCAACAGAAACTCCACGTTAGAGAACAAGGTAACCACAGCAAACCAGACTGAGGTAACATGGAACAGGGTTTGGTTTTGTGACTGATCTTTGTGTGCCTTTTCCACAGGTGGAGGATATTAAAGGTGAGCTGTTGGAGAGGTACAAGGTGCTCCCTGCTCTCAGCAGTCGACTGTCTGAACTTGAGAACCAGAGCGACGAGCTGAGAGAGAAGAACCGACAGATGGAGCAGAAACTGGCCACCATGCAGGTAATACTTTTACCTAATTCTACTAAGGCAAGGCCGTATATTTATACAACACATTTCATATACTGTGAAAGACAGAAGTAGTGTTTGAAATCCCACAAAATCAGTACATTGCAGAAATGAATAACCCACACAATTAAGGCCTTAAAATGGGACTCTGGGAATTGCATTAGGAAACCGTTATAGTTGTCCCAACGCTTTGTTTGTACCCCTAAAAGACTGTGACTGTAGTGTAACCTGCTCGAGATGAACGAGATAAAGGCAGAAAGTGTGCAATGACACAGTGCTGTCTACATTACTGTGTGTAGTACATCATAGACAGTCTGACCCTAAGCCTTGTCTGGCAGAAGCAGCTGTAAATAAAGGTGTATATGCTTTAAATGTGGGTGGAAACAATAAGCACTGTGATGGCAGAGCTTATGGGGGACTGGGATTGAAACTGTGACAAAACTGGAACCAAAGACTGCAGGTGAAGCCTCAGAACCATCAGCTACATTTTATGTCTGGCAGTCAAACTGACCAGTCCCTCTTCTGAACCCGGACAGACAATCATCTCTCTCTTCCTGTAGAAACTAATGAGCTCTCACTCAGAGAAGCTCCTGGAGGTGGAGCTGGAGCTTCGTTCCCTCCGTGTGCTCAGAGATGAGGTGGAGAACTTGAGAGGAACGCTGGAGACCGTCCGGACGAGACTGAACACTCTAGAACAAGGGGGACGCAGCGGGACTGGATCCACAACACACACTCTGGGTCAGAACACACACTGGGGACGGGACTGGGGACCATTTGCAGAAGTCTCTGAGATCTAAGGTCTAGGGACTAGTTGCAGAGGTCTAGGGACTAGTTTCAGAGGTCTGGGGACTAGTTGCTGAGGTCTGGGGACTAGTGGCAGAGGTCTGGGGACTAGTTTCAGAGGAATGGGGTCTAGTTTCAATGGTCTGGGGACTAGTTGCAGAGGTCTGGGGACTAGTTTCAGAGGAATGGGTCTAGTTTCAGAGGTCTGGGGACTAGTTGCTGAGGTCTGGGGACTAGTGGCAGAGGTCTGGGGACTAGTTGCAGAGGTCTGGGGACTAGTTTCAGAGAAATGGGGTCTAGTTTCAGAGGAATGGGGTCTAGTTTCAGTGGTCTGGGGACTAGTTGCAGAGGTCTGGGGACTAGTTTCAGAGGAATGGGTCTAGTTTCAGAGGTCTGGGGACTAGTTTCAGGGGTCTGGGGACTAGTTGCAGAGGTCCGGGACTGAAACACAGTTAATCAATAACTCTAATAATGAATATTCACATCTTTGCAGCATCCCTGGAGAATCAGCTGAAGCGACATGATGAGATGCTGAGTGTCCATGAGATCCGATTAGCCGACATGGACCTGCGTTTCCAGGTGCTGGAGACGGCGAGTTACAACGGGACCCTGATCTGGAAGATCCGCGACTACAAGAGAAGGAAACAGGAAGCGGTGGGTGCGAAGACACTTTCGCTATACTCACAGCCATTTTACACCGGATACTTCGGGTACAAGATGTGCGCCCGTGTCTACCTGAACGGTGACGGCATGGGCAAGGGGACGCACCTGTCACTCTTCTTCGTGGTGATGAGAGGCGAGTACGACGCCCTGCTGCCCTGGCCCTTCAAACAGAAGGTACTGACTAGTTACTGCCCTGTTTACTGAAGGATTATAAGATACTTTAACAAGGTGTTGTATAAGTGAAGCAATCTGTATTTCAAAATATTTTGGATTCAAACAAGTGAAACCTTCTGTCTGTCTTTTTGTTGATCTTTCTCTTTGTCTGTTAGGTGACTCTCATGCTGATGGACCAGGGTCCGTCGAGGAAACACTTGGGGGATGCCTTTAAGCCTGATCCAAACAGCAGCAGCTTCAGACGTCCTGCAGCAGAGATGAACATTGCCTCTGGCTGTCCTCTGTTTGTTTCTCAGAGCGTCCTGGAGACTGGCAGCTACATCAAGGACGACATCATCTTCATCAAGGTGATGATACACAACTCTGGGTCTGGGCACTAGTTGCAGAGATCTGAGCACACGTTTTAGAGAACTGAGGATTAGTTGTCGAGCTCTAGGGACTAGCTGCAGAGGTTTGGGGACTAGTTGCAGAGGTGTGGGAACTACCCACAGAGGTGTGGGGACTAGTTGCAGAGGTCTGGGGACTACCCGCAGAGGTCAGGGGACTACCCGCAGAGGTCTGGGGACTACCCGCAGAGGTCTAGGAACTACCCGCAGAGGTGTGGGAACTGCCCGCAGAGGTGTGGGGACTAGTTGCAGAGGTTTGGGGACTAGTTGCAGAGGTTTGGGGACTAGTTGCAGAGGTCTGGGTACTAGTTGCAGAGGTTTGGGTACTAGTTGCAGAGGTCTGGGTACTAGTTGCAGAGGTCTGGGTACTAGTTACAGAGGTCTGGGGACTAGTGAACTAGTTTACTAACCCTCGAGGTTATGGGACTGTGTGTTTGGTTTCCATATTGATCAATATCTGTGTTGATTGGTTTGGCAGGTTACAGTGGATACCTCTGACCTTCCTGACCCGTGATGTTACGAACTCTCTGACCGCGCTGGTCTGAGATCTGCTCACCTGTCTACGCCCAGTGGATGATGGGAAGGATCAGTGACAATGAAGGAGTCGTGCCTATCTAAGAGCGACAACGACGGCAGAAGAGAAGAACAAGGAACAGCCAGGAAGCAGCCAATCAGAGTGAACATTACAGAGACCGGAGGACGGGTCTTCTTTTGATTGGCTGATGGACTAAAGAACTGTGTGTGTGTGTGTGTGTGTGTGTGTGTGGTGTGTGTGTGTGTGTGTGTGTGTGTGTGTGTGTGTGTGTGTGCGTGCGTGCGTGCGTGCGTGTGTGTGTGTGTGAATGGATTCGTGTTGCCATGACATCACCATGGTGTTATTCAGAGCCAACATGGCCGCCACAGCGAGGACATTGTTGCTGCTCATTACTGATGCCGTGCATCAAGTTTTACTTCCTGTTTATTACCCGTTTACCAAAGTATGCTGGGAAATCCACTGCAGCCACAGAGTAGCTCAGCAGACCAGTACAGACCAGCAGGAACCAGTACAAAAACCTTTTCATTAAAATGTACCCAGTGCAAACCATTTACATGTAATATGACCCATTAAAAACTAGTAAGACCAGAAGAGTCTCACAAAGGACTGAGTAAGACCTGTTTAGACCCAGTACAAACCAGTGAAGACCTGTAAGTGTGAGTATAACCTGAATGAACCCAAGTATGGAAATTAATTTAAACAAGACACAATCCAAAAGTGTCCGCAGAACAATTCCTAGTTCCCAGTATAAGTTCCCAGTATGTCCCAGTATGAGTTCTCAGTATGTCCCAGTATAAGGTCCCAGTATGTCCCAGTATAAGGTCCCAGTTTGTCCCAGTTTGTCCCAGTTTGTCCCAGTATAAGTCTCCAGTATGAGTTACCAGTATGTCATAGTATAAGGTCCCAGTATAAGTTCCCAGTATGTCATAGTATAAGGTCCCAGTATAAGTTCCCAGTATGTCATAGTATAAGGTCCCAGTATAAGGTCCCAGTATGTCCCAGTATAAGTTCCCAGTATGTCATAGTATAAGTTCCCAGTATGTCCCAGTATAAGGTCCCAGTATGTCCCAGTACAAGTTCCCAGTATGTCCCAGTATAAGGTCCCAGTATGTCATAGTATAAGGTTCCAGTATAAGGTCCCAGTATGTCCCAGTATGAGTTCCCAGTATGAGTTCCCAGTATGAGTTCCCAGTATAAGGTCCCAGTATAAGGTCCCAGTCTGCTGAGCTCCTCTGTGGTTTCGGAGGTTTTCTTCGTCTCATTTCGACTCATTTTGATTTATTTGCACAGTTTGAATGTTTAAAGTGTCAAAATAAAAGAAAAAGAAAACAATCTGTTTTATTTAATTTAACTTTTTATTGATTTATTTATTTATTGTGTTTTTTGATGTTTTGGGTGATTTGACTGTTTGTAAACATTGACAGGAATAAAATGGTGTTTATTAATAAATGATCTCCACATTTAAAACAAACAGAATAAATAAATAAATATGAATAAATATATATAACATAAATATTTATTTATTTATCAAATATTTAATTTAGTTGTTGAAGGCGTTTTGACAAAAACAAGTACATAGATTACTACAGGAGTAGAAGAAGAAGAAGAAGGTGGGACATCTCTCATGATGTCATTCTTTCATCTCTCATTGGATGAAACACATACGACAAACAACAGCAGAAGTTTATAAGGAAATCGACACTAAGTTACTACTTTAAGTTAGTCTTTGAGTCCCCACGTCATCACGAACTAGAGTCTGAGTCCCCACGTCATAACGAACTAGTCTTTGAGTCATCACGAACTAGAGTCTTTGAGTCCCCACGTCATCACGAACTAGAGTCTTTGAGTCATCACGAACTAGAGTCTTTGAGTCATCACGAACTAGAGTCTTTGAGTCATCACGAACTGGAGTCTTTGAGTCCCCACGTCATCACGAACTGGAGTCTTTGAGTCCCCACGTCATCACGGACTGGAGTCTTTGAGTCCCCACGTCATCACGAAGTGGAGACTTTGAGTCATCACGAAGTGGAGTCTTTGAGTCATCACGATCTAGAGTCTTTGAGTCATCACGAACTGGAGTCTTTGAGTCATCACGAACTGGAGTCTTTGAGTCATCACGAACTGGATTCTTTGAGTCATCACGAACTGGAGTCTTTGAGTCATCACGAACTGGAGTCTTTGAGTCATCACGAACTGGAGTCTTTGAGTCATCACGAACTAGAGTCTTTGAGTCATCACGAACTAGAGTCTTTGAGTCATCACGAACTAGAGTCTTTGAGTCATCACGTCATCACAAACTAGAGTCTTTGATTCCTCATTGGACAGCCTGAGACATATTTCATTACGACTTTCCGTCCTGCTCTGTGATTGGTCGGCTGGAAGCTCGGTGGATTTTTGAGGTCAGTAACATTTTATTTGTTTTCTCAGATCAAATGTTTCTCCTGAGACGACCTGCAGCTCTGCAACCTTGTATCTCCAGACTGTTTTCTACTTTACCTACTCTGACTCTATTTACTAAGGTAATAAAACCTCGTATCTCCAGACTGTTTTCTATATGAAAAACATGTTGTTATATTTGAAAAAAAAATGCTAATTTTCTGCATATTTGCTGCGATTACTAATATTGTCAGGCGGCACAACTGATAAATGTCATGGTGGTGCGACCAGGTAAAATATTAATTTAAAGAAATGAATAACAGGTTAAAGTGAATTTTCTTTTGCTTGATATGATGTGAAGAACTATTGTATTGAATGTATTCATTTGTATATTTGTATTATTATGTTTCTCTGTTTAAATGTAAAATCAAAAGTTAAATATACTTAATACCTGCCAAGAGAACGCAATTATGATAAATTATTGTATATCTATAAAACACAACCACAAAATACGATGTGTTAGACACAGTAGACACTCTAAGGGATACTTGTCAGAAATTTCAGTTTGAATAAATATTAGGAAAATATATATTTTTTTATAAATATGTGGTTGCGCCACCTGACATTTTTTAGCCTGTGAAGTTAAAATACTATGAAAAGTTGGTTCACAACTTAGACTTGTTTCACCACATTTTTCCAGACAAAAATATGCATTACATCCATTTTGAAGATCATTTTTAAAATTACCTTTTTAGAAGCCTTATTTGTCAATGACCCATTTACTAAGGTAATAAAACCTTGTATAAGAAACCTGTTAATTGTAACAATTTATTACTTTTATCGTTGGTGTTAAAAATACATTCAGCATTTGCGCTAAATTCTTTATTTTGGAAAAACCTTGTATCAGCCAGTAAAATGTAAAGCTAGAATGTTTTCACTAACTATTTTAATTCATATTTTCTTGAGTAACAACAGAAAGTTCTGTTTATGTTTCAGATGTTTTCATTGTGTTAAATCCTCTTTGTAGGATCCGTGTCCTCTGTGTGATGAAGCTAATGAAGAGCTGGAACCTCTCAAACACAGAGTGAGACTCATCACATTAAAGTTTATTTTTAAATAATTATATTAATGTTGTGACCTGTCTGTCTGACTTGTCTGTTTCTCTCTGGACAGTTTGTCTTCCAGCAGGTGGACATCAGTCTCCCAGAGAACAGAGCGTGGTGGGACAGTTACAGGTGGGACATACCTGTCTTCCACCTGAATGGACAGTTTGTGATGAAACACAGAGTGGACGTTGTCCTGCTGGACAAACTGCTGCAGGACGCCGAGACGCAGGAGACGTGATGCCAGTTCATGATCAATACTCAATAAACACAACTGATTCAATAGATGTTTCTCTTCTGCGTCTTCTTCCGGGTTCATTACATAAAACCAATCGGAATGGCCGCTCCGTGTGATGTCACAACTGTGGAACGAATTATATTCATTATTTAGGTGTTGGTGTCCGCCAATCAGGGTGGAGGATCATTAGTGATGTCACTGTGATGATGTCACTGTAAAAAGAAAAATAACATTTCTATATTGTATTCTGAGCCCTCAAACCAACACCTGAGTCACCTGATGCTGTGAGCTCATCAATATTTAACCTACCAATGGTTCTCTGTCTCTGGCTGTCAGCCAATCACAGCATGACGGCTGTGGGGGGGTGTAGAGTGTGCTGGTTGTCATGTGCAGACCGTCAGGTGTGCTTTTTGTGAGCTGAAGGTGTGTTGATGGCGTCTAGCAGCTTCAGTAGAGCTGAAGATGTTCAGTTTGCTTTGCAGAGAGCCAAGAATAAGATCAGCAACCTACAGAGACAACTGAACAGCAAGTAAGTTAAAAAAGTTAAATATGTCTTTAATGTTACATCTGTAACAACTGAAGAACAAGATAAGAGTTAAATAAAGCTGCAAGCAGCATTGATCGGGCCCTCGCAACTTCACGCACGTCGAGTGTACTGGCAGGACTCTGGTTGACGCAGCCATGCATTTCTGTGACCATCATACACAGCGCCTGGAAATTGCAAAAACGACACTAGAAATTCTTACAAAATTCAAAATGGCTGACTTCCAGTTGGGTTTAGAGCATGGACCCCTGAGACTTTTTTTTTAAGTCTACATGTGATACATCTGCTTACCAAATTTTAGAAATCTAGGTGAAACGTACTGCGAGGGCTGCATCGTTGAAATATTGTAGGGGGCGCTATCGAGCCGACTTGCCACACTGAAGCATTAAAATCACATTCGACTACTACATTCAGGATTTTAAATGTGTTTGACAAGTTTGATTATGTTTTGAGCATTTTTAGCCCCTCAAAAACACTACTAGCCCCATGTTTAGCCCTCTGCTCGAAAATTGCATACTCATACTCAAGAGAGTAAACTACCCAAACTACAAGGTCTATTTTAATAATTTTGATGGTCTATACAGGTAACACTTGTGAGATGTGTAAATATTGTGTATATGTTACTGGTTAATAACTGATACACTTATGGCACAGCTCAAGTTGAAAAAAAGCACTTTAATTGAACATTTTTTTGGAATTATTGCAGAGTGAAGCCTACAAATACTCCACAGTCATAGCACAACAGGGTTGTGGTCTCTCTAAGCTAATTTTACTTAGATTGAGTGAAGCAGGCCAGCATAATAGGAGGTCTGAGTACAGAATTTCAAGCCGAATGCTCATTTCTCTCTCATGCTCTATTCTAATTTTATATACTATATAATTCACTTTTTTATCACTCATATTATTCAATACATCCAAATACAGATGTTAGGAATCATTTTAAGATTCCTAACATCATCAGAGCCTGTCTCTGGCTCTCGGCCATAGGATTTTCTCAGTCCCTGTGTGTGTATGGCGCTGTAGCTCAGCCTATCATCGGTCGATTTCAGTCAATAAGCCCTCCTTCGACGCGTCAGCGTTTCAGGAAGGCGTGTGTCGAATTTGGTGTTGATTGACATAAGTTTCAGCCAGTAAAGTTGCAAAGAGCGCCGCCTCTCCCGGAGCGTAAAATTCCATACGGTAGCTCTGAACCGGAGCATTTTCGATGTTTTTGTACTAATATTTCATAAAACCTGACCAAAAACCATGGATTTTTTCCGGTGAAGACCAGTGGCATTGGACCGTTGACCAGTCACAGCGTTGTGGTGCGTCCACGGAGAGAAGAACCGACGGTATGTACGCTTTCTCTGCGTGATGCTAATGCTAAACAATGTCCGGATTAGCCGGCTAGCTGCTAGCTTTGTGGTGAAAATATTGATTTGAGGCAGACATAACGCCGATTTCTGCCCAGGATTTCATGATTTTATGCCACATTTTCTAGATGCTTATACTAGTAGTCTATAGTTGTGTTTGGAGTGTGTAAAAAGTGACTTATATGATAGTGTTGCCCATACGTTGCTGTTTAATCCGGAAAAAAAACTGGACAGATCCACAATACTGGCGAACAATAAGGCTATTTTCCGAACAATATTTTCAGGGGTCCTGAGCCCGAGAGCCCCCCAAATGGGGGGCGCTCGTAGCCAGAAGGTTAATCTTTCATGGCGAAGAATACGTCACCACGGCAACGTCTTTTCACGAAACAACAAGCTTTGAGTAACTTTTCATCACAAAGTTCTTTAGATTGTTCTGACCAAATTAGAAGTTGATTCGATTATTTCCCTAGGAGGAGTTCGTTAGAGTACAGTGCCTGGAAATGACAAAAACGACACTAGAAATTCATAAAAACTGCAAAATGACTGACTTCCGGTTGGGTTTAGAGCATGGCTCCAAGAGACTTTTTTTTAAGTCCAAATGTGATATATGTTCCTACCAAATTTTATACATTTATGTGAAACGTACTGCGAGGGATGCTTCGTTGAAATTTTGTAGGGGGCGCTATTGAGCCGATTTGCCACTCTGAACGAATAAAATCATATTATATATCTAAATTTTGGGCTTGTAGTCTGTGTGCCAAATTTGCTTATGTTTCGAGCATTTTTAGCCTCTCAAAATTACCTTAGTTTTTCAAGGCGAAGACTGCGTCGCCACAGCAACGGTATTCGAAGAAACATCAAAAGCTTCATGAACTGGCATTATGAACTTCTTATATTTGTGTGGAAGTAATTTGATGTTGATCTGATTTACCTACTAAGAGAAACAAGCCAAAGTATAAAGACTTTAACTGACTGTTACCAGTAGGTGGCGCTATGACTATGATTCAAAATTGGCCTGCAGATGTCTTCAGGCCTTGAGTCTAATCAAACATGTGAAATCTGGTAAAGATCTGATGATGTGGAGTCGAGTTACATCAGTTTATTCGTTCATGGCGAAGGATTGAAGTTTGCCGAGCCGCCATGTCGCCGCCCTTCAACAACTTCTTACAATCTTCACAATGAAGCATTATCAAGGTCTTAAGACTTTTCTTACAACATTTGAGAGGGATCTGATTAATCTGTGAGGAGCAGGATGTCAAAGTACACAACTTACAACTTCCTGTTTTGCGGCGAATGGTGTTTTTTTGCCGCCACGCCACGGATACATAGTTATATAACTTTTTGATCTTTGAGTAACTTTTCACTGCCAAGGTCTCAAGAGCATACTGACCAAATCTGACCGGGTTAAACCTCTAGGAGGAGTTCGTTATTAGTTATTAAGTATTAAGTATTAAGTATGTTATTAAGTATGACGCCTTGAAATGGTCCAAAAATGTCATCAAATAAAAAATGGCCGACTTCCTGTTTGGTTTAGTGAAAAATTCCAAGAGGATTTTTTGTGCGTCTCATCATGTTCCACATACCTACCAAATTTCATACAGCTGGGTAAAACCCAATGTTGGGGCTACTCAATAGGGGGCGCTATCGAGCCAATATTTCATACCGCAGCTGGACACCCCAATCAGACTGCAATTTTTGCAAAATCTGGCTTGCGTGCCAAATTAAAAAAAATTACCAGTATCCCAAGTACCTCCTTTTTGCAATGAAACACGTACGATAATAATAAAAAACATTAGACGAACAATAGGTCCTCCGCTCCGACTACGTCGGTGCTCGGGCCCTAAATATGCCTTTAATGTTACATCTGTACAGAACACTAACTAATTGAACAACGAGAGGAATGCTGGGTAACATGTCGCAGTGTGGTACAGATTAAAGAGTCAATAAGCTGCAGGAACAATGTGACCTGTTAGTCATGTGATAAGGTCCATGGAGATCAGCTTTGTTTAACTGATTCTACTGGTCTCCAGCAGGTGAGTCAGGGGTGTGTGTGTGTGTGTGTGTGTGTGTGTGTGTGTGAGTGTGAGTGAGTGTGTGCTCATGTATCTTTGTGAGGACTTATTTGAATTATAGACCTTGAGAGGACGGACACTTTTGAAGTGAGGGGACTTGTTTTAAATCTGGGGACGTTTTGGAAAGTAAGGACACGTTGGAAGATGAGCATATATTTGGGAAGTAAGGGACAATTTGGAAAGCAACTCACCTTTTGAAAAATTTGATTTGATTTGGAAAAAAATACATTTTTGAGGGTGAGGACAACAGTGGGGACATTGGTTGAAAGTGGGGCCCGTGATCCCGCGCGACGTCATTGTGTACCCACGGTCCCGTGTGACCTCCGTACACACCACTGATGTTGATCACTCTTTATGGTGAATCCCTGTGTGTTAAGGTGTGTTTTTATTTCCAGAGAAACCAGTTTGGAGAGTCCAGAGGAGACCAGACTAACATGGACGCCAAGCAAGGAGCTCAGGGACTCTCTGGTGGACATGTACAGAGGTAAAATACTGCTACTACACGTGTACAAAGATATTATTATTACTGCTGCAAAATCAGCCAGCTGGTGTAATGAGTCAGACTGTCCACCAGGTGGAGCTGTGGTCCTTCACTCAGCTGAACATTAACACTGAACTCAGACAGACAGAGAGGGGGTCACAGGTCACAAAGCTGTGTCTTAATACTGTCTGTCTGTCTCACAGTAATCAGTTTATTCAGAACCAAACTCAGATCATTTATTTATTCATTTCATCTTCTGTGGTGGCAAATACTCTCTGATCAGCAAGTTAGAGATCAAATAG
>NW_022280730.1:0-20339 GCF_004355925.1 Anarrhichthys ocellatus | reverse complement strand
ATATATATATATACATACATATATATACATACATATATATATATATACATACATATATATACATATATACATATATACATATACATATATATAATATAACGTGTTCATCATATGTATATGAAGTAATATCACGTAGTATGGTTGACGTCATGAGAAACATTAACTCATCTGTAACATAAAGAGTTAAACTCTCTGAATGAACTAACTTATCGTTAGCAGCTAAAATGCTAATAATAAACACAGTTATAACAATGACTTTGTTAATTATGTTCACGCCGGATTAATAAGTGACTCAAACCCTCGGACCTATCAGTTCTCCGGGTTTGTAGACTTGTGTTCACTTCGTCTTTTTCACGAGTTTGTTTTCATTTAACGGTTTTTTAAAGCACTGTTTGGACGTGACGTGCTTTCCTGTGGAGCTAACGTTAGCTTAGCTCCTTAGGCTAACGTTAGCCTAGCTTAGCTCCTTGAGCTAACTCATCAGAAACAGTTAACAGTGATTTCTTTTTTTATCCAAAAACAAAACACAGGGAAATAATATCTCACATCTGAGCGACGACTTTCTGTCTAAACTGCGGGCTCCTCCAGTCGCTGTCCGGTCCGGGGACCTCCATCACAGAAACAGTTTATTTATTATTTATGAGCTTTTTACTTGAAGAGTTTAATGTTTTCTCTGCTCTTCCTACTTCCGGTCTGAGCAAAATGGCGGCCGCTGTGTTTTCTGATAAAACTCAGTACCGCCGCGTGCTGGACGGAAGTAGTACTAACACTAATACTGGTACTAATACTACACTGTGAAATACTGTTACAGTGAAAGTACTAATACTACACTGTGAAATACTGTTACAGTGAAAGTACTAATACCACACTGTGAAATACTGTTACAGTGAAAGTACTAATACCACACTGAAATACTGTTACAGTGAAAGTACTAATACCACACTGTGAAATACTGTTACAGTGAAAGTACTAATACCACACTGTGAAATACTGTTACATCAGTGGTGGTCCATCAGGGCCTGCAAGGCCTTCTCTGCTGGCCTAAAGAGAATCACAAAGTTATATCTATTTTATAATTTAATATCCATCCATCCATCCATCCTCCTCCTCTTATCCGGCGTCGGGTCGAGATGGCAACAGGCCAAGCAGGCTGACCCAGACCTCCCTCTCACCGGCAACATGTTCCAGCACATTCTGGGGGATCCCGAGGCGTTCCCAGGCCAGCTGGGAGATGTAATCCCTCCAGCATGTTCTGGGTCTTCCCCGGGGTCTCTTCCCAGTTGGACGTGCCTGGAAAACCTCCAGTGGGAGGCGTCCAGGAGGCATCCTAATTAGATGCCCGAACCACCTCAGCTGACTCCTTTCGACGTGAAGGAGTAGCGGCTCTACTCCAAGCTCCCTCCTGATGACCGAGCTCCTTACCCTATCTCTAAGGCTGAGCCCGGCCACCCTACGGAGGAAACTCATTTCGGCCGCTTGTAGCCGCGACCTTGTCCTTTCGGTCACGACCCAGAGTTCGTGACCATAGGTGAGGGTAGGAACGTAGACCGAGTGGTAAATTGAGAGCTTTGCCTTCCGGCTCAGCTCCCTCTTCACCAAGACGGTCCGGTGCAGCGCCTGCTTTACTGCTGCAGCCGCACCGATCCGTCTGTCGATCTCCTGCTCCATCTTACCCTCACTCGTGAACAAGACCCCGAGATACTTGAACTCCTTCGCTTGCAGTAGGCACTCCGTCCCCACCTGGAGGGAGCAATCCACCGGTTTCCGGCAGAGAACCATGGCCTCAGATTTGGAGGTGCTAACTCTCATCCCCGCCGCTTCACACTCGGCTGCAAACCACCCCAGTGAATGCTGGAGGTCACGATCCGAGGAGGCTAACAGGACCACATCATCTGCAAACAGCAGAGAGGCGATCCCGAGACCCCCGAACCTGACGTTCTCCACCCCCAGGCTGCGCCTAGATATCCTGTCCATGAAAGTTACGAACAGGACCGGAGACAAAGGGCAGCCCTGGCGGAGGCCAACACCCACCGGGAACGTTTCTGACTTATTGCCGAGAATGCGGACACAGCTCCTACTGCAGTCGTATAATTTAATAATTTTTCTTAAATACACTACATGTATTATAATTTATAAAAATATTTTCCCAATTATCTTATGTTCTCATTGCACAGCTCCTGTCTTCCTCAGTTGCTCTGCTTCCAGTGCAGCTTGTTTTAAGTAGAGCTTTTATCCAATCAGATTTCACCTCTGTGTCTCTAGGTAAGAACAGAGGCAGAGGCCTGCAGACTCACAAGTGCATCCATGTGCAGTTTAAGTGAATAGGGACGATATTGTTGATTGTCATAGTGTTCAACCAATCAGATCTTTAGTTTGACATGTTGGGCGTATTCTTTGACGTGTCAGAGCCTGCTAGCTGGTCTACAAGTACGTGATTGGTCAGTGGGCTAGCGTGACATGTTGGGCGGTGACAATCCCAATATCTGCTGCCTCTGTGGAGCGGACATTTTCAGCCTCAAACGCATTAAAACGTATTCAAGAAATACAACTGGGGAGGCTCGACTGTCTTCACTGGCGTCCATGAATCAAGAAGGACTTCTTACTGGAACTAAAACACACGGATGTACTGAACAACCGTGAGATTAAACTCTTTATTAACAAAGAAAGGAGGATGGACTTCGTCTTTAAATAGTGAACAGCAGCTCTGGTAAGTTAAATGTGTTTGTTTTTACATCTACAGTAGCTTTAATATGCTTGTTTATATATTATTATTTGTACAACTTGTTTTTATGAAGATGGATTGTTTGGTTTTATATGTGATAGGAACCATGGTTACATCCAATGTTGCTCTGGGGACACATTTAGCCGGTGAAAGTACTACTACCACACTGTGAAAATACTGTGTTGCAATAAAAGTACTACTACCACATAATACTGTAACACAGTATTTCATAATGATAATAATATAGTGCAGTAGTACAGTACTCTGAGTTGTAGTACTGTGGAAAGTACAATATTTACTGCAGAGATGTAGTGGAGAAGTAAAAAAGTGGCATGAAAAGAAAACACTCAAGTACAAGTACCTCAAATTTGTACTCAAGTACAGTACTTTAGTAAATGTACTCAGTAACTTTCCATCACTGTGGATTGGTCACGTCAGCCAATCACAGCGGACGTAGAGAGGAAGTTCATCACATGATGTCATCGTGACATCATCCTTTTCTTCTCTCAGCTCTGTAGTTAGAATATAATTTATATATTAAATACACTTAAATTACCAAAAGTAAAAGTACTCACTGTACAGAATGGCCCACTTCATAATCTGGATTATTATATTGTTGTGTTCTGATTATTGGTGCATTAATGTGTTTGTCTCTTTAACGGTGCAGCAGCTGAGGGTGGGACTCATTTTATCGTCTGAAAGAGAAACCAGATCTGGGGTACTTCTCGGCCGTTAAACAAGTGAAGTACTCTTATTTGTTTGTATGATGATATTTGGAGGACAATGTTCACTGTGTGTTGTTTTTGTTTGTTGCAGTGTTTGTACACAGAATCTACAACCTCCATCTTTGATCTAATCCTGAGAACAAGATGATGCGTAACATGCTGGATAACGTGGATAGAGCGATATGGGTAATGTTTTTTGTCGAGGCGCGTATGAGGAGGATAGAGGAGGAAGAACTGGAGTGTTTCAGGAAGAAACTCACCAGGGATCCAGATCTGACCGTCAACAAGAGCATTGTGATGTTCACCGGCCTTTCCGCTTCAGACGGTCTGAGACGAGGAAGATGGAGGCGGGCGACTGCGCTGTGGACTGGATCAAGAGTCTGGCGGGCAAGCTGGCCGGCTTAAAATCAGTTCCCGCTCTGGCCGGACTCGGAGCGCTGGCCGTCGCCGTCTTCATCGACATCGTTTCCTTCAGTCCTCCCAAGGAGAGCACGAAGGCCGCTCTGCAAAGCGTGTTCGCCGATGAGAAGGCCTCGGAGGTCTGGGATCAGATCGACGAGTGCCTGAAGAGATACGTGATGCACCTTCACGACAATGACGAGCTGACAGGCGACATCCGGCGGATCGAGTGCCTGCTGAGCGTCGCCCTCACCAAGCTGAAGAACTCCATGGTGAGGGACGGGCACATGTCGTCCTCGGCTCTGAAGGCCTGGGTGAACGGAGCGGCCTTCCACGTCCAGATGCTGATTCACCTGGTGAGACTCGGAGGGATTCGAACCTGCGACCCCATAGAGAAACTCCTCTCGACCTACCAGAGCGACCCGGAGACGCTGTTCACGAAGCACAAAGAGCTGATCCAGGCAAAGTGCTGGATCAAATTAATAACCTTCTTACTTGTACCAGTTAGATTTCTGGTAACAGAAGATTCAAAGTGGTACAAGATCGGTCTCTCTGTCCCCAACGAGAAATATCACGAGGTTTATTATGATCAAAGGTACAGCAGACAGAAGGTTGAGATCCAGCAGTACTTCAGGGACGTCAGTCAGAACCTGCAGAAGCTGGTTGATCAAAGAGGCTCCTTTAACGTCCAATGAGAGAGAGGCTGACGGATCTGAAGACCAGAAGAACGTGACCGTTAACACACTGCAGCATCTCATTCCTACGTGACATCAACGTGTCTACTACTACTACTCTGAAGAAATACTCAGTTATAGTAAAATAATGAAGTGTCTTTTGTAATGGTAATGTATTTTACGTAGTATATATTCTACTCAGTATATCGTATTCATGCATAAGTAATTTTGCTCTGAACTCTGTTGAACTTCACTGTCTCTGTTGTGCAGGAGAATTCACCCTTGCTTTTGCACAAAGATAACTAACTGTGTTGTATGAGAATGTTCCAGCACCAAGGCCGTCATTAAAATATGGCAGCTTGTATTTCAATTCACAGTTGTATTTATTTACAGCTTAATCCGTCACATTTTATTTTGAAATTTGTGTTTACATCATTGTGTCTAACCCTTGTTCACGTGTTTCTGAGAGATGTAGTTTAGTTCCCTTGTAAACAAACAAACAATAAAATGAACAAAAGTAATTTACAGAATAACAAAGGGATTTAAAAATAACTATGATTGGCAAAATAAATATATTAAATAACTTCCGGTTTAATCTGTCACGTTTTTATTTTGAAACCCCGGTGTTGCTGCTGAATGTTTCAGAAGGAAAGCGCTCAGCGGGAAACCGCTGTGGCAGAACTCTCTTCTGATTGGGCGATCACAGACACGCTCACTCTGACCAATCAGACAGCAGCTTGGTTCGTATATAGTAGTGGGTTTGGGTCCCGCTGAGTTATTCTTTGGCTCAACCTCAGTAATCTAACATAGAAAGATGTCTGGACGCGGAAAAGGAGGCGGTAAAGTCAGAGCGAAGGCGAAGAGCAGGTCCTCCCGGGCCGGGCTTCAGTTCCCCGTCGGCCGTGTCCACAGACACTTGAGGAAGGGCAACTACGCCCACCGTGTCGGTGCCGGGGCACCGGTGTACCTGGCGGCGGTGTTGGAGTATCTGACCGCTGAGATCCTGGAGTTGGCTGGGAACGCTGCCCGCGACAACAAGAAGACCAGGATCATCCCCCGTCACCTACAGCTGGCCGTCCGGAACGACGAGGAGCTCAACAAGCTGCTGGGCGGAGTGACCATCGCTCAGGGCGGCGTGCTGCCCAACATCCAGGCGGTCCTGCTGCCCAAGAAGACCGAGAAGGCCGCCAAGAAGTAGACACCCGGGACCGGCTGACTAACACAAAGGCTCTTTTAAGAGCCACTCACTTACAACTAAAGAGAAAAATTCTTTAATGCTGAATAATGATTTATTAACCAACTCAATGACTTTACATGATGTGACGCAGTTTAAAACTTGTATGAAGGTAATTTAATATCTGACATTTATACATGTATAAAGAAATATCAAGATGGCTCATATTTCTATGATTACAGTTGTAATATAATGTATAAGAGGTGCTAGGAATAAAAGACTAGTTTTGAAAAAAGAAGCGGGAAGAAGCTGCTGCGTTGTGGCCTCGCCCACTGGAGTTGTCGCCTTCAGTTCTCTACTACGTCCTCAGACGAGCTTTAAATACAGCCGCTTGTTCGTCTATAACGATCCATCATCAGCTGACCAACAATGAGCGGAAAGTTTTCTGTTTCACATGGAAACGTTTGAACGATAACCCGTCGCCATAGACCTCCTCTCCACTATGAACCACCTGGAGCGTTCGTGGTGTTCAGTCAAGTGTTTGTCGACAACAAAAATGAAGTATTTGTTGGACGGACTTTGACATTCTGTGTACTCAGGAACTAGTAATGACGTAGATAATGTGCGACATGTGGCCTAAAGGTAAATGTGTAATATCTGTAGGAGAGCAGGGCTGATGGTGATGTTATCAGGGAAAGGGATTATTATAATACCAGGCAGGCTTTTGGTGATGGATTTCTTTTTAGAGGAGAAAAATGCGGAATAATAAATGTTTATACTTCTCCCGACAAAAAACCCCAAAATCAGTTTATTTAAAAGACTTAGAGAATTATTGTCTGTAGGTTATAAAATAATATTATGTGGTGACTAACAGTTAGTGTATGTGACGAAACTAAATGAATGGATGTATGTACTGTGTATGTGTATATATATGTGTATAGTATAGTATATATTATAGTATGTGTATATATATGTGTATAGTATAGTATATATTATAGTATGTGTATATATATGTGTATAGTATAGTATATATTATAGTATAGTATATATAAAAGTATGTATATATAAAAGTATATATAGTATAGTATATATTATAGTATAGTATATATAATAGTATATATAAATGTATATAAAAGTATATATAAATATATATATAGTATAGTATATATAAAAGTGTATATAAAAGTATATATAGTATAGTATATATAGTATAGTATATATTATAGTATAGTATATATAATAGTATATATAAATGTATATAAAAGTATATATAAATGTATATATAGTATAGTATATATAAAAGTATATATAGTATAGTATATATAAAAGTATATATAGTATAGTATATAAAAGTAATCCGTTTCATTTTGAAAAGTCAGCTTTTTAAAAACCAACATGGCTCAGTTCAAAATTTTGTTTCAAAACAAAACTCCTGCTCTCTTCTATATATATATGTATATATAGATATATAAAAAATATCCTGTTGAGCAGGGATTTTAGGTGACAGGAGCAGCAAGAGGGGGGAGACACACACACCTCTCTCTGTGTGTGTGTCTCTCATACAGTCATTCAGGTCTATGAGACTGTTAGAGGACTCCCCCCCCACACCCCATTTTAAAATAAAAGCCGCACTCACATGATTTAGAGATATACGTGATGCAGCTCAGCCAATCAAATATGGGTATTCTGATAAGTTTCCTGATTCGAGTGACATTTACACACACGAGAGACGAGGAAAGACATGGTAGAGCAGGACAATAGTCATGTAAGCTGTAAATGATAAATCATAGGACAATCTCCAAATGAGAAAGATTGCCAGAGAGATCAGTCTCTCTCACTCATTCTCTCTCTCTCTTTCTCTCACTCATTCTGTCTCTCTCTCTCTCTGACTCAATTCAATTCAAATTTTGCTTTATTGGCATGAAAGTTTAGAAACAGTATTGCCAAAGCATCAAAAAATGAAACATACAATAACAACAATACACAACAATATCAATATAACAATAATATTAATACAACATCTCATAAAGTGGTGTGAGACAGAGCCTCCATTGCTCCCACGTTACCTGTAGGCCACCGCAGCTCTCTGACACCGAAGCAAAGGGAGGAGCGAAGTGAGAGAGAGATCCACGGATAGATAGATCTCTCTCTCTCTCCGTCTCTCTCCCAATTCAACCCAAACTCAGATCTGCTCCATTGGCGTGAACGCCCAGGAACGGCATCGCCAAAGCGTCACCTGCTGTCCCTCAGGTTGTGGCATGTTAGTACATACTGGGCAGCAAGGTCTCCTCTCTCCTTCTCCTAGGAGGACTTTTCATTTTGAGATATCACTCCATTTTTTAAAATCTCAAATCACAGAGTCAAATTTGTTGAGGTAGATGTTCCTAATTTTATGGAATGTTTTGCATTTTAGGAGGAAGTGCATCTCCGTCTCAGCCTCACCGGTCCCACAGTGACCACATGTTCTGTTCTCTCTTGGTTGCCATGACTTTTTGTGTCGTCCTGGTTCAATCTCCAGTTTGTGGTCACTGAGCCTGTACTTGGTGAGGTTCTGTCTCTGCTTCATGTCTCTGACTGTAGAGAGGTACTCTGCCAATTCATAGTCTCTCTCTAGGGCCAGATCACATTCCAGTCTGCTTTGGCCCCCAGTTTCCTCTCTCCAGTGCTCCAGTGCTTCTTTACATCTCGCCATGATGTGTTTTACTCTGGTTGGTGTTTGGAGAGCCGTGTTGTTGAGAGACTGGTCCCCGTGTGTCTGAGAGGAGGCAGTTAGTCTCAGCACCAGCTGACATAGGGGACTCTTCTCTGGGCTCAGCTCTTGGGTTTGGAGGGCTTTGGAGTGGAGGGTGTCTGGGGGGCTGGATTTAAGGTGATTGAAGAATGTGAGTGCTCTCTTTTGAATGTTAATGATCAGTGGGTATCTAGTTCTGCTCTACATGCATTTGTTGGGGTGTTTCTGTGTAAAAGGTGTCTGCAGAATTCTGCGTGTAGAGACTCTGTTGATGTTTGTCCAGCGGGTATAACTGTGATGACTGAGTGGACCCATACTTCACTACCATACAGCACAATGGGCTGGATGACACTGTTCAAGATTTTAAGCCAGATTTTAATTGGGATTTTTAATTATAAAATGTTCTCTTAATTGCGTGTAGAGCTCTTGGAGCTTTTTCTTTTAGTGCATTTACTGCCATGTTGAAACTCCCTGATGCAGTTATGCTGATACCAAGGTAGCTATAACTCATACTATGTTCAATCATGTTGGTGTTTATGGTAAACTGGTATTTGTTCTCCTGACATCTGGGGCGTTTTTGGAAAATCATGACATTGGTTTTCTTCATGTTCACTGCCAGGGCCCAGTTGTGACAGAACTGTTGCACTCTGTCCAGCTGTTGCTGTAGTCCTGGTTCAGTAGGAGACAGTAGAACCAGGTCATCGGCATGAAGCAGACACTTCACCTCTCTCTCAAGGAGGGAGAGCCCAGGAGCAGCACATTGATCCAACTCAACAGCAAGTTCATTTATATATATATTAAATAAAGTCGGACTTAAGTTGCAACCCTGACGAACACCTCTTTTCTGGGTGAAGGATTCAGTTTGTTTGTCTCCAATTTTAACAGCACATCTATTTTCCAAATACATTGATTTAACCAGATCATATACTTTGCCCCCTATCCCACACTGTAGGAGTCTGTAGTAGAGCCCTTCATGCCAAATAGAATCCAAGGCTTTCTTGAAATCAATAAAACAAGCAAATATTTTACCATTTTTTGTTTGGTGGACATGTTTGTTAATTAAAGTATGAAGGCTATATACATGCTCGGTGGTCCGGTGTTTTGGGAGGAAGCCAATTTGATTTTTACTCAAGATGGAGTGTTCGTCAAGGAAATGTAGTATTCTTTTATTGAGAATACTACAGAATAATTTACCGAGACAGCTGCTGACACAGATGCCCCGGTAGTTACTAGGGTCTGACTTGTCACCACTCTTATGAATGGGTGAAATGAGCCCTTTGCTCCAGGAGTCAGGAAAACACCCTGATTGTAATATGATGTTGAACAACTTCAACACTGCACCCTGCATCTCTGGGGTGCTGCATTTGAGCATCTCATTTTTGATGCTGTCTGGACCACAAGCTTTCCTTGGCCGGAGACACTTTGTCTGTGTGCTCAGTTCTTCCCAAGTCATTGGGAAATCAAGGGGGTTCTGGTTGTCTTTAATTATTTCTTCTAATGTTTGGAGTTTTTCTTTTGGAATATATTGGTCTGAGTTAGTTTGATTTATTGGTATATCTTTGTACAAATGTTCAAAATGTGCTCTCCAGATGTCACCATCTTGGATGGGTAATGCCTGTGGTTGAAGTTGTTCAACATATCCCAGAATTGATTTTGATCAATGGCGTTCTCAATATCTTCAAGTTTCATGTGGGTATAATTTTGTTTTTTGTTCCTAATTGTACATTTATACGTGTTTAAAATGTCATTGTACCTGATGCGTAAGGCTGGGTTGTTTGGTTGGCGATGTTTTTCATTTGCTATTTTTCTCAGGTCTTTTCTGATGCTCTTGCATTCTTGATCAAACCATTTTTCCGTGTTTTGCCTTTTTACAGGCTTCCGTGCTTGTTTTATAAGGTCAGCTTTAATAGCTGCCTTGTGAAATATCATATTGATATCATCAATGGCCTTGTTTACACCGTCTCTGGTGTGGATATATTGTTGTTGGTCATATATTGATATGTCATCTATCAGATCAGGTGAGTTCAAGGCCATGATGAATTTGTGTCCGCTGTCTGGGGCCCATCGGTAAGTAGCATTTAATTTAAACAGCTTACTGGGTTCTTTTTTTATGTCATTCATTTGACCTGAGAGTTTAAAGAACAGATTTATTTGGTTGTGGTCTGAGAGGGGGGATTGTTGTCTGACAGTGAATGCACTGATAGTGGAGGGGTCCATGTCAGTGATTGCATAGTCTACTACACTAGATCCAAGAGCTGAGGAGTATGTGAACCTACCTAAAGAGTCCCCTCTGAACCTACCGTTAACTATGTACAGGCCTAAGGCCCGGCAGAGATGCACGATCTCCTTGCCACTTTTATTTATTCCAGAGTCCAGGTTGTTCCGGTGGGTGATGGTTGGTGTGGTAAATAAGGGAGTTTGACCAAACACATGGTTGTTGCCCTGTGGGTCGATGACATCAGGTTCAATTCCTGTTCGTCCATTTAGATCTCCAGTTAGAAGCACGTTTCCCTGGGCCTGGAAACAGGCGATTTCTGAATGAAGAGTTTCAAAAATGTCTTCTTCATAATAAGGAGAATCCACTGGGGGTATATAGATAGCACAGAGATATAGATCCCTATCAGTTATGCCCAGAGTTTGGTCTAACCTTAACCAGATGTGTGATTTACCTTGTTTTACTGTTGAGATCTTATGGCAAAGGTCTCCTTTATACCACACCAAGATCCCCCCCGATGTTCTGCCCTTGCGTATGTTTTTAAATTTGATAGACGGCACCATGACTTCATTATATCCTGGAGGACAGTGAGTGAGTAAATCATTTTGACACCATGTTTCTGTTAACACAATTATATCAACGTCTTTGATAGATTTCATGAATTCAGGGTTTCCACTTTTCAGTTCAAAGGTTGAGGAGTGGAGACCTTGAATATTCCAGCAGCTTATATGAAATGAGAGCATTTAGAAAAAACAATCAAAATGAACCTGTATAGTGAGACAAATATAAAGAACACCTACCACGATCTATACATGTACAATACTGATAATAATAATAATTTTGACATAAATTTCATGGGGGCATGTACTATTTTCACTAATATTACCACTATACTGACTACTACTATTGCTGTTATTACCACTATTGATTAACAATATATTTCCATGTTCTGTTATTCAAGTGGGAAGGTGTTCTCAGTATGTTCATCTTATCTGAGCAGATATCTCTGCTGCTGATATTGTAAAAGGGGTTGGAGGGCAGGGGTCGAGGAGGGGGAAGGTAGCCTTCTCTGGTTCTGCCTCATACTGGGGTGGTGGTGGGTGGGTGGAGGTCTGGGAGGTCTGGGATGGTCTCTAAAGCTCATAGTAACGGAGGGGGTGGAAGGATTGTGTCCCAGAGCCGTGTCTTTAAGGGTCTTTGCAAATATCCCCATCCTTTCTTTGTGTAGATGGAGTCCATCATAGAGGTCCCAGGTGCCAACGGTTGGGTGGAAGGCCAGGTGGACATTGGGTAAGGGGGCACATCCTCTTCTGATCTCCATATTTATGTCATGGATGACATGGGGAGGGGTGTCTGTCCTAGGCAGCAAGGTGGAGATCACAATGCGGGTGTCAGGGAATTCCTTACTGGCCTGCTCTGCCATCTTCCTCACTGCTTCAGCAGTGTTCTTACGGAGGCTGTGCAGGTCATTTGTTCCTGTGGATCACCATGTATTGAGGGCTCCTGAAAGTCTCCTTTTTCAACAGCTTCATTGCCTGGCCTGTGGTGCTGCAGCGTTTAGAAAGCACTTTTTTACCAGGAAAAAGCTTGTTTGTGTCCAGGAATTTCCCATTAGAGTCAGTCAACAGGACCACTTGTGGGGCTTGCTCTTCAGGCTGAGTGGAGGAAAGCTGATCCGGGGCAGAGCTGGCTGTTGGGAGCTGGCTGTGTGGATGTATCAGGAGGTGCCAGGGTGTTGTTGGGTTGAGTGTAGAGCAGAGGGGGTGGGACAGGGACAAGGCAGGGGTTTGGGACACTGGCAGGGAGAGTTTGTGTCTCTGTATTTGTCTTTGTTGGGACGGATGAGAGTTGGTCCGTCAGGTGTTGGACTTGTCTGGTGAAGCTCCTTTCTCTATTCTCAGCATCCTCCTTCACTTTGGCTAATTGAGTACGGAGCAGACTGTTGTCCTGTTTGAGTGTCTCTAGACTTCCTCTGAGGTCAGATGCCAAGGCCTGGTTGTCTCTCCTGAGCTGCTGGAGCTCCTCTTTAAGCTGTTGCAGAGTGTTGTCTGGGGGGGTCAGACAGTCTGGCCTGGGTCAGCTCTTTGAATTCAGCAAAGTCCAGCTCCAGCAGGGCCATATTCTCTTTCAGCTTGTTGGTGGAGCTGGCAGGTGTGGGAGGGGCAGAGATGGACAGGGTGGTGAGGTTCTCTACTGGGTCCTCATTATCTTCACTGTCAGAGCGGACACTGACCCTCTTGGCATCCATCTCAGCTTTCAACAGTGGGAATACCTCTTCAAAGGACTCCAGGTTGCTTTCATTCCCTTGGACCATGACCTTTACTTTGGTGTAGTATGTGATGGTAAGCAGAGGGTCATCCTTGTCAAGATGTTCATCTTTACAGATCTTTAATCTGCCTCCTGAGCCAATACCCTCACTGGATACGAATGCATAATTGCTGCACAGAATATCTTTCCAGATATAAATCGAATCAGTGAAGAAGAGGAGGTTGTTCTTCTTCCTTCCTTCTTTTTGTTTGGCATAGTCAGTGAAGAGGACCTCTGGGTTTTCACGTAATATCTTCTCCTTTTGTTTCTCTCTGGCTGTTACACTTTTACATGTAGCAGGGTACTCTATCTCTCTGCTCTCATGGGTGTGCTGGGAGCTGCCTGCTGACCGGTTTCCTTGGTGACCTGTTTACCAGTTATCGTCTTCTCATTCTGACTGCCCGCCCGCTCATTCACTCATTCAAGTTCAAAAACTTTACTACTACTACTTCTGTTATATTAAATACGACCACTACTACAGCTATTACTACGACTACTGATACTACTACTTCTACTTCTAATTACTAATACTACAACTTCTACGACAAATATCACTACTGCTACAACTAGTACTTATTCTAATGCTACTAATACTACTTCTACAAATATCACTACCACTGAAATTTTCTTAAGCTACAGAAACCTTCATATTTGTAATCTTTAAATTCTTTGCATTATTAAGCTTTTTGCAATTTTTGTTGAACGGGATCTCTCTGGAGAAAATCTTCAAATCCTGTTAAACTTCTTCAACTCTCAAAGCCTTCTTCTTCTTCATACTTTCAGCTACAGACACCATAGTGAGACATTTCAACTAGGAGGGTTCTCAGCAGTGCAGTTTAAATGCTTTCAGGCTTCAACATTTTTCAGACGGGTAGTCTCCCATTTCTGTACTTTCAGCAATGTTTATGCAATTCATTTCAGCTTTCAGCATTCCAACGCATTTTCTAGTCTTTACTGTTTAAATGACTTGTTGCTCTTGTGTCCACTCTGCTGCTGTGATCCTGTGGACGTCCTCACTGCGGGACTAATAAAGGATTATCTTATTTTATTCAGAACCCTATATTATTGTCTGGTGATTATTGTTGCACATGAATCTTACAGACTTTATTTTAGTGACTCCTGGTGGTGTGGAGGCTTGGATTCTTCCTCACAGGAGAGAAGGCCGCTGATTCACGCTCCACTGCCGTTTACAGTAGAGACGCTTCGATAATAAAATCTACCATGAACTGGTTTACAATACTACTGAAGCTAATACAATTACAAAGTGAAGCACATTAATTACAGTATCTATAGATATATATTCTCTGCGCAGAGAAGCATCTTTACCCTCATCCCAGCCTGGAGGCACACTGCCCTCACGTTGAGACGACAGGAAAAGAGAGAGAATAGGCTCGTTCGAGTTGAACTGCGCCTCGCCTGGAAAGCAGACGAGAGCAGGCGGACGTAGAAAGGGGCGTTGACAAAAAACTGCGTTCAAGTCGGACCGTTTTCAGCCGCCTGCTTCTTCTTCTTCTTCTTTTGCTTTTTTTGGGCGGTTGGCAAACAGCTTTCGGGTGCATGACCGCCTCCCACTGATCTGCAGTGTGGACTAAGGACTCTAATACGACAACCAAACGAAAATAAATACATATACATATGTATTTGTATTTCTTTTCGTTTGGTTGATGTATACATATACATATATGTGTGTAAATAAATAAAGCTATGTCTATAAAAAATATATACTACAATACTAAAATAGAAAAAATAAATAATAATTAATTTTTTTCTCAAATTCTATTCATTAATCTGGTTGACTCTAAATATTCCAGAAAAAGTTTCCAACATTTGTCACTAAAGCTTTTCTTTATTACATTACATTAATGATGTTTTTCTCTCCAATCTCTCTTTGACCTTTTTTCAAAACGTCTCTCTCTGACTCGTACCTCTGACAGGACAATGAAACATGGTCCACGGTTTCTTCTTCTCCACAAAATGTACACTTTCCATTATTATGCTTTCTAATAACATCGAGGGAACTGTTCAGACCAGTATGTCCGTTCCTTAGTCTCGTCATAATCGTCTCCTCTTTTCTAGTTCATCCACTAGATCCTGCTCCCAACCAATGGTTCCTCTTTAAACAGATATCTTCCTTTACTCCCTTTACATTCATTCTGACATATCTTTTTGATTTGTCCCTTAATCACCACTTTAGCTTCTGACTTACTTATATTTACATTAACGTTATTTCTCCCACTCTTCAAAGCCTTTTTTGCTGCTTTATCCGTCTTCTCATTGCCATCGACTCCAACATGGACCCACACTAAATGAACCGCTATCCGCATTTGATGGATTCTTAAAAATGATTGTAGTATTTCAAACAGTAGATCCTCTCTGCTTCTGGAGTGGCAACATGTCAAACTCGTTAGCACTGCACATGAGTCTGATGCAATCACCACTCTCTCTGGCCTGACGTCCTCTACCCACTGCAACGCAATAACTCTATGGCCATCATCTCACATGCAAACACAGATGCATCATCACTGAGTCTCTTCCCACACTCATCATGGAATTCTGGGATCACTGCTGCTGCTGCTGTTCTACCAGTTTTAGGGTCTTTAGATCCATAAATCTGTATTTAATTGTGGTAACTGATGTATGACTTGAAGATCTTACAGTTTCCCCCACGTTCATCTCTCATCAGTTCAAGGAGGTCAAGATCAATTCCAGGCTGTGGCAGTAACCAAAGAGGAACAGCTGGACCACAGCTGGAGAATAACTGCTATAACCTAATTCACTAGCCTTCTTCTGAACAACCCAACCAGAGCTCTTTGTTGGCCTGTTGTCATGTTCCCAGCATGGCTCAATTGCACTTATTGTTGGATGGTTGTTATGTCCTTGTAAACTGACCCAATATGTCATCATGATCTGGATTCTTCTCAACTCCAACAGCATTTCCCCATTTCTACCTGCAATGCCGGCACAGATGTTTTAAAGACCCCACTACATATTCTTGACGCTTGTATTACATCCAGTTTTCCCAACAAGATTTTAGACGCCGACCTATATTCCACACAGCCGTAGTCTAGAACTGATCTTGGCTAAGTGGAGCGCAGAGCCGTCCTTCAATCAGAGGAGCGGCGGTTTGATCCCCGGCTCCACTAGGAGCATGTTGATGTTGATGTGCAAGACACTTAACCCTAAATTGCTGGTCTTTAAGTTTGGATGTCTTTTCATATATTTAACTATGTTATTATTATAATTGAGGATATAAGATTGGGCATATTTTAGTTCTTGGATGTCATATTTATTTAAACATTTATATAAATAAATATATGTGAAGATAGCGTCATTTCTAAATCATACAACCGTAAATTTAAGAAATTTAAAAACTTGTTAGATCCGGGGGTTCTCTGGCCCGATACGGGGCTACCTACTGACTCAGCTCTCTATTAAAAGATTGGCGAGCTGGTGTTCTGTCGAGGAAACTCGCCTGGCTTCTGCTAACTACCGTTACTCCTGACGTCTACCCTGCTTCCTCTGGTAACGTGCACTCGGCCGAGGGGCC
Source organism: Anarrhichthys ocellatus (assembly GCF_004355925.1). Taxonomy (NCBI): domain Eukaryota; kingdom Metazoa; phylum Chordata; class Actinopteri; order Perciformes; family Anarhichadidae; genus Anarrhichthys; species Anarrhichthys ocellatus. Next base: position 3,845 of record NW_022280730.1, on the reverse strand, counting down.
ACCCTGGCCGAGCGCTTCTACCTAGTCGCGTCAGTTATGGTAGCTTTCCTCTTTTGGATCCGGGCTCTTGGTAAATTGCCAGGTTAGATTTTAACGGCTAGGATTATAACTAAAACCGTAAGGGACTGTTAAGTGGACCGGTCACTAGGATAACCATTAAGAACTCTTGTTGTTAACATACAATAGCTTTACCCTTTTACTGCCATGAGGAACTTCTACTACCTCAGCAAATGAATGCACTTGAGAAATTTACTTTAAATGCAGATTAGATATTTATTGCAGGATATATTTAGCATGGGCACAGCTACAGCTCTTCATAATACGATACTTGATTCAATCAGGATACAATTTCTTCTCCGGTTATACTCATTAATTGTCGATGCCGAGGCGGCTCGGTGGAGCTGGATTCACAATGTAATAAAAAGTCCTTTGTGGGGTTTTCAGGAGCTGAAGGTCCGGCCGAACCTTTCAATCTTTGTCCAGGAACGGCTGTCTTCTTTCCGTGAACAGAGACGAAGTCCTCCGATGTGGTTGTTTGAGCGAGGTCCAGTGTTTCTCCGTGGAGCACTTGGGTGGCTCCCGCGTTGAATCCCGTCTTGCTATTTGGAGGTCTTTCTTTTTATAATCTTGGAGCTCTCTCTCCTCCCTCCTCCCCAACACTCCCTCCCTCGGCATGTGATTTACATGACATCATTGATTATGTGTGTGTGTGCTGCGAACAACACCCAACTTTCTGTGTGTGGATACTCTCACTTCCTTCATTTCGAGTGTGTTTCAGGTTACACCCGTGGACATGTTCGGACATCACCCCAACATCTGTTATGATCTCAGCCTTTAAGGCCCCCACCCTGCTTACATCAGCTCTTTCCACACACACTTCACTTTATTCAGTTATACATACATTATTATTATCAGTTTACGTTTGTTAAATCACTTCATTATTCTTATGTTATACATACTTGCTTTAAAATGATTACTTATTATATACTTTGTGTCCCTTTATCCTACTTTCATATCGAACTGTATTCCTTCATTTAAGGCAGCTTTCCTGGGATCTCAACCCTCTTTTTTGACAAACTGAACCAACAGTCCAAACATCACAGCTACATAAACAGGCTCCACACGGAGGAAAAGCAGCGCTGCAAGTTTCCATCAGTGACAATTGTGCTTTTCTATTAATACGTGTTGTGATGCTTCACAATCATTAATCGATGGACACATTCAGTGCTCTGACTGAGAACATGTTGACATCAAGTAGGATGTAGGCTCTCTCAATAAATATCTTTATTTACAGATGCTAAATAAATAACCTTATATATCATTATTGTTATTGCACAAAATGAGACTAATAGCCAACAATCTAGCGTTAAGTATTACAATTAGACAGAAAATTAGGATTTACATTTTTTTATACTATATTTATCCTGTTAATTAAGGATACATTAGTCTCTGCATTTGACTCATTCCTATATATGGGGAGCAGTGGGCTGTCTTTGACAGTCACCAGACCACCCTCTTAACCCAGTGACCACGGTCGCCCACCTTTTCCACTAAAGAAAACCTAAGAGCCAATCAGCTCTTTGATCCGAAGACAGCAAGAAGTTTCCCATCATGCCCCGGGGTCACGCAGTCAGTGGAAAGCAACTGCAGCGCCTCGATCTAAAATCTGCGGCCGCCTCGCTCACGTGAGATCATCGTTACGCACGTTTTCATGACGTCAGAGCAGGTCGGACGCAAATCTACCCAGCATGCATTGTGCGGTGATCGATTCTGCGCACACCTGGTTTAAATCGAACGAGCCTAATCTCTTCCCCCCACTCCCGTTCAGTTTGAAAACCCCTCCCCTTTTGTCTATCTTAGTTCCTATTGGCTAACTCCAGCAGTCTCCTCCTGGCGTCAGACTGCTGAAGACCCTCGCACGGGTACAACCTGAAATTGCCTGTCTAGAAGTCTGTCTGTCCCTACGCTACTCTTAAACATACTATATTAAAAATAAGGATTTGCAACTTTTTGGCAAAAACTTCACACGTTTTACAAGCATAGATGGTACACTTCAAGTACTTGCTATCATATTATTCTTCCACCTGTAAGAGGTGCTACTAATTCTACCAAGAAACATTTCTAACTATAAATTCTAAAACACTCCTATAATTATGACTAATTATGATTTCTTAATTATGAATCATTAAACACTTCTATTATAATTCCTTAAAGCACACTTCTAAACATATTTCCTACATGGCCATAGGCTGTCACTGCAGGGGCAGCTTTTCAAAATAAAAGCCTCTTTACAGAGCTTTCCCTTTGTAACGTTTCATTAAAAATAAATAAATATTTCTCCAACACAACAATCAAAGATTGGATCAATACAACATAATTCACATTTCACAGTTCTCTGTTGGAGTAAAACCTTTATTTTGTAGAAATACAGGAAGTTCAGAAGAAGAGCAGGAAAGACGTGATGAAGAGTCTGTCAGATCAGAGAGCTGCTGCTGAGGAACACCAACCAGTCAGTGAGACAGAGATCAGATCTGAGAGGCTGAGAGACAGACACACAGGTTAGTTCATCATAAACGCAGACCTTTATCAACAATGACCAATCTACTTCCTGTCGACATCATGCCCGTGTACGTGAAGAAGGTCCACTGTGAGCTCTTTACCTTCAGTCCAGATGTGTCCACAGGTCGTCCGTCTCTGTGTACAGATAGCAGTCGTGCTCGTCCTGCGGTTGGGTATCCGTCCTCCACCTCCAGGTGAACCACCAGCAGAGCAGACTTCAGGTAGACCAGCACACGCTGAGCAGGACGCCAGTCGATAGCAAAGCTGGAGAGACACAGAGAGGTCAGAGGTGAGTCTGATGGACCGTCAGAAGCTCATAAACATCTTTAAAACAAACAGGAAGTGGTTCACCTGGATCTCAGTCTCTGGATCTCAGACAGCAGCTGGAACTGACCCAGGTAACACTGTATCACCTCCAGCAGGGCGGCACTTAGCTCAGACCGCCGACATGACAGACCGTCCTCCACCAGACCAGCAGGGCCCTCCGTCACCTGTAGAGAGACACTGTCACTTTAAGAAGGGCTAACCAATCAGCAGACAGGAGGATGAGGAAGTTACCTGCAGTGTGAAGCGGTCGTCGTGGCTCCAGGTGACTGACAGCTTCAGTGGCTCCGGCTCATTGGACGACTGGTCTGGAGAGGGGCGTGGCCTGAGCTCCAGACACAGCTCTGATTGGTTGAAGGACAGCAAGTTGATCTGCATGACTTCCTGTACGTCAGAGACGTACACCTGCAGCCTGACAGGTAAACAGGAAGTCAGTGACCAATCACAACGACCGAACGATGCTATGTGACCCGATGACACTCACTCGTCTCTGATCCGCTGCCAGCTGATCAGCTGACCGAGCACCGCCTTTGACTCCGCCCTCAGCTGGGTCAGCTGATGGTCACATGACTGCAGTGCATTGTGGGCCATCTGCAGAGACTCATCCAGCTGTTCATACTGCTGCTTCTGAAGGAGACGAGGAGAGGAGAAGATGAGACAAGGAGAGGAAACAAGGAGAAGAGACAAGGAGAGGAAACAAAGAAATGACGAAAGGAGAGGAGACAAGGAGGGACAAATACAAAATACATAAACGCATATTATCTTTTGCAAAAAGAGAGTCTGTCAGTATGTGTGTCTGTCTGTACGTGTGTCTCTGTGTGGGTGTGTGTCTGTCTGTCCGTGTGTCTCTGTGTGGGTGTGTGTCTGTCTGTACGTGTGTCTCTGTGTCTGTCTGTACGTGTGTCTCTGTGTGGGTGTGTGTCTGTCTGTGCGTGTGTCTCTGTGTGGGTGTGTCTGTCTGT
>NW_022280729.1:15544-20235 GCF_004355925.1 Anarrhichthys ocellatus | reverse complement strand
CTCATCCCTCACTCCCTACCCTGGTGTTCTCATGTTTCCTTACCTCCTCATCCCTCACTCCCTACCCTGGTGTTCTCATGTTTCCTTACCTCCTCATCCCTCACTCCCTACCGTGGTGTTCTCATGTTTCCTTACCTCCTCATCCCTCACTCACTAACTGTCCGTGCTGGATCTGTCCCTGTTGTTTTAAAAAGCTAAATAAGTTATTAGCATGACGTCATGCAGCTAGCACGAGCAGACGAGCACACAGGCGGAGAGGACGAGCAGGAAAAGCATATATTTTGCGCAGATATCATATTTTACACATATTACTGGGTACATTCCATAGTTCAAAAACACAAATATTGACAATTTGTATAATTTATTATTATAATTTTTTTTTTTTGTGTGTGGCTCAAGGTGGGGCCAGGCCCCATTGCCCTCTATTGGCCAGCCGCCACTGGTTGGCAGGCTACAGGCTACATCCAGGAGCCATTAGCAACTGAGTCAATGAGCCGCTGCCTCAACGTGTCCAATGACCAAGTTGCACCAAATTCAACAAAGCTGGGTCTCCAGCAAAACAGCCACCAGTGTGAGTAGATCCTAGAGCAGCACTCGAGATGTGAGAAGAACACAGACGAACTAGTTAGTAGTTCGATTGTACTGATAAGCCGAGCCACCTTTCTCTTGTACTGTATGTTGAGGGAGAAACAAAGCATGACTCCTTCTGAATCCTGCGTTTTCTTTACTGTTGTTTTGTGCAGACCACCCCGGTACCAAAACGGTATCTGTGTCTGTTCACTGGAGCATGGGGAACTAATCTCTGTGGAAATGCAGCTGTTAGCGGCGCGCTGCACATATCACACCGCTGCAGTGTCACAGTAATCTCTGTGGGGTCACCAGCAGCGGGAAATCGAGCTTAATTCCCTTAAACCGTGGCATGCTCGCTTTGCATAGTAATGTGTGTTTCTGCAGAACAGAGGTTCAGGGTGGGAGTTAATTATACTGTATGTGTCCCGGGCTGGGACTGTGCTGACCCTGGAGCTATTAGAACAGGAAGAGGAGGGATTATACCCAAATTAAAAAAGGAACATCGCTGCAGATTCTGTATGTGACCAATTTGTTATACAGTATATAAAGAAATGTAAGTCAATTGAGGCTGTGCTTTGAAAAGTAAAAATCTATAGCTCTCTTGAAGTTTGAAGTACAAACAGGAGAAATGGAATGACATCGGCGTGCAAGCTATGTCATAATATATTGATGAACTTTGCTGATGTGTGGTTTGAAGTTCAGCTCAATAATAACACACCGGTTTCTATTTACTTGCTTCAATAAATTAGAAGTTGGGTTTTTTCGCGGTTGGATGCATTTTGCTGCTTACACAAAGTTCTCAATCGACGGCAGCGCTCCTTTCTCCTTTGACAGAGAAAAGAAATCTGAATAATTTACGCACTAGTAAGTTAGCCTACCTGGGCAAAGAACAAAGCTGTGCTCTGGTAACACAGTGTTACTTGGATTAATAACGGTAATATAATAACTGTTTTGAAAGTTGTAATTGCTTACACTACTCGTTACCGAGGAAAGCAATATCACTGCTCAACACTGCGTGTAACTGAGTCAACATACATAGAAACACCAGCGGCAGCACTACTATCATCAACAACTGAACATTTACTAAGCGAGGTCACTCACTCTTATTGATAACAATGTACATGTGAGTGTTGCTCTCTCTCTATAGCAACATGCATTAGTGTAACATCAGATGACAGTTTACTGGCTTCCTTCATCACTTCTGTGATGAGGTTTGAGCTGACCATGTAGCAGAGCTAAGTAACCTTATCCTATGAACTAAACATTTGTATTATCCCTGTGTTCTTCTGCGTACCACTTCAGATGTAAAACTGTTGACATGTTGGTGTTTTCACTAGACTCTGTGCCGGGTACTTGTAGTCCTGAACCCACTCTTTTTGATATATAGTGTGAAAAGTTGACTTTTTGAAGTGAAGTTGGCGCTGGAGGAAAGCTCATGGAGTACACCTCACTCCCTGAAAAGCATTCATGTGTTCTGTGAATCTGGAGCGATGTCAGTCAGTTTGTCCTGCCAGTAGTGGTTTAAATTGTCTCACCTGAGAGTAAATTAATCGTATATTTTTTGCCTGCGCAATAAAATAATGTATGATCTTAAAATGTATTTAGCACACATCGGTATCTTCAGCCTTGGGTAGATGCTACAGTTTGCTCTGTGCGGTTCCATTCCATCCACATTGTGCTGCGAGTCAAAGATGCTCCCATGCCATCTGTCAGTGGAAGTACCTTGAGAAATGCTCTAATACATCTAATATTAGCAGCTTCTCCCAGCGTACATCCCCTCAGTGGCTGTATCCTGGGGGAGACCATCTGGTGGCTTGTTTTAGGATTTGTACAACAAGGAGGAGGGAGAGCGACACTATGCTTCTATAGCATGCATACTGTGCACATATGTAATACTGCCACATATGTACTGCTTTTACTTATGTGAAAGGACATTCTTTACATTCTCGACCACAAGTCTAGTCATTCTGAGCTTGGAGAGAAAACCACGAATATTTATTTTTGTCTGCACAGAGAAAATACATGTGTTACTGCATTTATAGTCATGAATCTATAGATGATTAGACTGATAAAAAACATGTCAGTTAGAGCTCAACGGTCCCAGAGGATAAACTATTGTCCTGTAACAGATGGAATGTCTGACAACCAATACAAAGAGATTCAGTTCAATTAAAGCCCCTATTTATAGGATTTGAACAATTCTGACTTGACTGGCCCCCTACAGTGGTAATGTACACAGTGTTAAATTATCTTAAAATGTTTATTAATGTTTTGACAAAAGCATTATGCCAAATGAATGTGATGTCACTGAAATGCTGCTTGCATGGGTGTAGTGACCATTGAGAATGTGTAAGTTGTAACGAATAGTTTACATTCAAACAACACTAAAGATCAACTAGGAAGAGAAGAACTCATTTCCACATCAAATCATTTACAATGATAAATAATAAGGATTGCCTGCTTGCCACGGGCAAGTAATAAAGTGCCACGTCATGTTATTACATCTAGCAACCCACTTGCCCAGAATTCCACACATAATTGTGATGATGGACGTAGCTAAGGAGTGAGCCGTCTTGCTTCCCTCTCATCTCTGCTGAAAGGTACCGATTGCACAGCGGTTAAAGACAGTTTATGGGCTTAAGTGCAAAGAAGCATTTGAATTATCCTGGAAACATGAGTCATTTACTAAGACCATGCTGTTATTTGATAACCACTAAAAGATAAACAGTTTGTACAGGGGAAAGTCAAAATTGACTGAACAAGTAGATTTCTGCCTGAGCAAAAGAAATAAAAACTTGAACCGTGCATGATACAGAAATACTTTAGTAGATATTCTAAATGAACCTTCTTTATTTCATCAGAACCAGAAACGCTTTAAGTATGTTGCACATGCAAGGAATTTGACTTAATAATTGAAAAAAAGAAATACAATAGTAGAGACAAAATTTGAAATAAGAAATATTAAAATGGAAAATACAATATGAAAAACAATATATTAGTACGTTCAAATATGCTTATGATTAAAGTTGTTCAGGGAAGTGTAAATGTATGTAACTGTTCGAGGTCCCGGGCCTTACTGGTGAGCCAGACTGCAGTCCGGAGGTTTTGGTCCCGATGGAAGTGACTCAACAATATGTTGTCCAAGGTTAGAGGGGTCAGACACAATATTTCTTGCTTTCTTCATATATATGGAATATAAAGTGTCACACTGACGCCACAAAGTGCAGCACACCATTTGATTTACAGCAGCAGCTTAACCTATATTGCCTGTCTCACTATTCAAATATGATATGTTTAAGTCTGTTGTTGAGTTGTATTTTTTTAAAGGAGAAAGCCTGAAATATTCTCTGTTCTTATTCTGGTTATTCTAGATCAAAAGCAAGTGCGTTAGTCCCCCTTTGTGACTTCGCTGCACTCTCCGTGACTCTCGGGCCAAACACATTGATTAGCACTGGAGATAGAAATCTTTAAAAACGCCTCACAAATGCATCGTTTCTTTTCTGCTTCAGCTGGCCACTGTAGTTTTCAGCAAACTGTACACAAACAGTGCATCTGCTAGGAACTCGCTATCTGCACATGGGATTTGTTGATGACAAGATGAATATAGAACATCACCAGAATGAATTTCATCTGATGTTGTCTGACCACAACAATAAAACCTGTGAATATGTTGGGAACGTAAAGGAGCGTGTTTGGGTTATCAGCATCTAAGAAACTAAATTCTTGACATCAATAGAATTATTAATGTCAGTAACAATTATTTATGATTATTAATAATAACGGGGCACCACCCTGCGAACACGGACCAATAACCAAACCATAAACTAAGTCTCATAATTAGTGTTCACTCACAATGTCAACAGTCTGAGTACTATTACACATTCAGAGTGAAAGTGAAGGTTTAAGTTCGAGCACAGACCACATATACAGCTATTATCACAATACACATGCACAAAGTAATCACAGACAGCTGCTCTTTAAAATATAACAGAGTTTATTACGTTCTAATACTAATGATCTAGTCGACTAATATCTAAACTAACAACAACTATACATTCATGAGCACGCTATCTAAAATCAACAGACTACGGTAAAGGGGGGGGGGGGGGGGGGGGGGGGGG
>NW_022280729.1:0-15444 GCF_004355925.1 Anarrhichthys ocellatus | reverse complement strand
GGGGGGGGAGTGTGTATTTGTGTGTGTGTGTGTAGGGGAAGGGGCGAGAGAACAGCTCAGACAACATATGATGTAATCTGAAACGTGGTGACGTCTCTCACGAGACCACAAGATGGCACGAGGCTCTACATTGTAGACAATAGAGACCTCGTTAGCTACACGTGTCTGAAGCCGTTAGCGCAACCCGGAGCTACATTAGCTTAAAGCTATATGTGTGTGGGGGTTAGTAAAATAAGAGAGAAAGCAAACAAAACAAAAGGGTCCTCCAAAAACAGATTAAGATCCTCCCCGCCGCGGTGGAGTACGGAAGATTGTTCTCTCAGCTACAGAAATACAGCTGACAACTCTTTGATTAGCACAGCCGCGGTTCTGACCTCTGAACTGAGGAGAAACAACTTCCGCCTCCGCTAGCGGTGAATTATCTCACCACGATTGCAGCAGTATGAAATACACAGTAACTTCTACACAACATTAATGATCTGGATCGTTAATCTCGGCGATTGTTGAGCACACACGCTATAAAAATGACAGTAACTTAAGCAACAAACAAGATAATAAACACAATAACCTAAATCTAGCCCAGACGCCGTGAGTAGCCTTACTGTGAGGTGATTTCGTGGTTGAAGAAGTGGTCCTTCTGAGTTTGTCGGTGGAACTCAGGCAGCACGGCTCCGTGCGGCGCTGTGATAAAACTTTCTGCAAGTCAGAGAATTTCTTCGGCTCGTAACCGGCATGAATCGACTTGAGGAGAATGAAGTCGTCCTTTTTCTCTGAAGAAGTCCGTTTCTTCACCTCTGCAGGTAAATTGTCCACTTCCTCTCCCAGGAAACAAAACCAAAACCAAAACAATCAAACAGTCCAGTAGATACGTTCAGCAAATCTAAACCGTTTAAAACTAGGATATTCTTTTTAATACAGCAACGTTGTGTTCGTGCTCCCTTGTCGACCGAGATCGAGGGATAAGCCATGCGTTCAAACGCGCTCAGTACTTTTGTAAGCGAGTTGCTTCCGGCCGTAAAAACCGGAAGTCCTGCCTCGGCATCCCTGGTCTCGTCCAATTAGACCGCAGTGTTGCATTTGGGTGACGAGTTCACACCTTAATGTGAACTTCTTCCTGGTGGGGGTTTTGGCGCTTATCAAACTCAAATCAGGATGGGCTTTGCCTGCAGAATCGGTAGGCCCAGATCTTTGTCTCAAAGCACATGGCGAGGCCACATGTTCAGATCTCAACAATGTCATTTGGTTTTGGCGGTTTCAACAGTGGTGGGCCGTCAGGGCCAGCAAGGTGCAACGACGCACCGCCGTTACCTAGACCACGGATAGTGTGTGAGATGGGGTGTGAGGAAGGAGTCAAGGAGAACACAAGTTTATTGTATGTATTCATTGTTGGACTGTGGATGCTGGGAGCCATGTGCACAGCTGGGACACAGAGCTGGTCCTTCTGTTCTCCCTGCCAACAAACAGACAACTGCAGTCAGTGACTAAGTGAACAGACTTGACTGTGGTAAATGTCTATGTGGCAGAACATTATTATGTTTATATATATATATATTGCAACAACTTACCTCTGCCTGTTTCCTCTTCCCAGGGTGTTCGGGCAAAATACTTCCCCGGAGGCTCGAGCACCCATTTATAGTACTACAGGAAGCGGGTAGGGGGAAGTGAAGATATGTGTTGCTGTGTTTATTTAGATAAATGATGGTGTTTATAATTTACTTTATTTATAGGAATTATAAATAGATATTAATTGATATGGATACTTGTGGTGCGGGTAAAATCATGTAAATGTTTATTATACATACTATATGGTTAGCAATATACTTACCTGTAGATGGCAGGGCTGGTTCAATTAGACGGACCAGGTGTATAAAAGGGCCTCAATATGTTTGTGTGGGAGGATTAGTGGAGGCCACTAGACACTGGTGTGAACGGTGGTGCGATGGTCGATTTAAAAATAAATGAAGCGTCTTCTGAACCCCCTCTGAACTGTTCATTTGCCTCCATGGCCACTCGGGCATGTTTACACAAGACTTTCCAAACCCTTTTTTTTGTCAAAAGCTACTAGCGACAAATCTAGCAACTTTTTCTGGTGGTGTTGGAGACTTTTGTGGTGTTTTGACTCATGAAAGCATGTACGTTCTGCACTGCCGTGAACGAGCAGCAGGTGCTGCCGTGAGCCACCCAAAAACACACACAGGCGGTAACTCTCACAGCAGCCTCACGCAGCAGTCCCAGCTGCAGTCAGAGCAGAGAGGAGACGCACTCTCTGCGTATTCATGTATCTGTACTCTGCAGTTAGTGGATCTATAGGTGTTGGCTTCATTTTTACACGAAACAAATAATAACCGTAGCTGTGTTTCAGCTGCAGGACAGCAGTGAAGGCCCAGGTATACAATGCACGGCCCGCCACTGGATTTCAACCAAACCTGCTGGCAAGTGAAAAAGATTTCTAGATACGCACTTAAATGTAGTTCCAGTGTTTTCCCAGTGTGCTGTGCAGCATCCACTTGCATGGAACATATTTGAGACTACGAGATCTGTCACTGGATCCAACGGCACTATATCAAGCTCTAATTGAAATGTTGGTTTCTAACTACCGAAAGCATGATAAGTCACTGCTCCCTTCATATTAAGCAATAAAACCATTTTTTATATTTAACATCAGCTCCTAGAAACACAATGACAACATGGAGGTAATATCTCAGTGCATCCGGTGCCATGTGATGTTAATTCATGCTGGCATATGGTCTGATTTGGATGGAATTTGTGTATTTGCATCCAATTTGCATACATATTGCAGAAATATGGAAAATCAGTTTTGCATATACTCTTTCATGTAAGCACTCTGGTCTGGGGAAACATTGTAAATATATGCTTTACAACTTGATTTATTGTGTATTAATATATATGTTCTGCCATACCTATCTGCTCAGTTTCTTGTGTTGCTATGCTATTTTTTTAATGAAGTAATTGTTTCATAAATCTTTTGCTAGTTTTTTCTCAAATGAGAGGATTTGGTGCTTTTGTTCCCTTTATTATCTTAAAGAATACAACTTCTCCTTGGTAAGAACTTAAATGTCATCACCTTTTCTACCAATTATGCATCTCGGCTACATATTTTAATTAATGTATACACGCTACATTTCCAACCAATCTAAAGCCATCCACATGTTTCCAGTCCAGTGAACTACAGTGTCATTTACTATAGAAGCAGAGTAACTTTTAGTGCAACATACGAGGTCAAATTGACTGGTTTGTACAGAGAATTAACACATATACATTTCAGTTTCAAATCGTGATTTAACATTTCACATTGCCTGCTCACGCGGAGTTAGCAGGCTTTACTTTCTGCTGCACTCCTCCTCTGTTCTGATGTGCCAGAACATATTTCCATACATTGCTGCCTTCACCCCTACAATGCATGTTCCAGTGCGACAGAATTAGCATGTGGGTGAGACTTTAATGCATCAACTGTAGGGATGTGAAGGGGGTCCCAGAGCAGCCTGTGGTGCCGGCAGCACCGCCAGGCACCACAGCCTGGCAGGCTATTTGAATACAGCAGAGCTTGGCGCAGGGCAAACAGGTTCATTCATGTGGAAGCAGAAGGCCACTTTAATTGGATTGAACCCTGTTTTTTTTCTGGCAGTAGCTCTAAACTTTAAGTTGACCAAATATGCATGGAGGTTTTGACGTCACAGACAGAACAACGTGTCAACAGTCGATGGTTCCTTTATTCACAGTCAGGATTGTTCTCCTCTGGGTGGCAGGTGTAAATAAATGATTCAAACTGGACCCTTCAAGTGCTACATTCAGCCACCAAAATCATTGTTATTACAGAGACAATGATCTCAATCAAAGCTTCTGCCATTCTACTCTTTCAATCTACGTTAAGATTTACTGAAGAGAAAGATGAGCCTTTATCTCCTTCTATTGCCACAAACTGTGGAAGAACACCACACTAGTTCTACACTGTCTGGTGAACACATTGTCTCAAGGCTCAGGATGAAATCATATAACAATAAATCCAGATTCTCGCTCAGTGTGTGCTCCTTTCTGACAGCAACATGTTAGTGTCTATGTTCTGACTCAGATTCCAGGTATTCTTTTCCTGTGTGTTAGTGTACGTACTGACACAAAGACAATAACAAGACACGTGTTGCTGGCTTTTGTAAGAAATTACACGAAAATGAGGACTAACTTTTTCCTAGGCTATCATACGAGCCATTGTACGAGGATACGTATGCTGTAGTTTATTTGACTCATTCCCACATACATCTTCCTGCTGCCACAAATACTCACTGGAGCACCAAATGTGGATTCATCCGCCGCAGAAAGTAATCCCCAACAAATGCACTGTTTCCTCCTAACGTTTGCTACATCAGCCTTTACCTTCGATCACATGGCGGGCCTCAGCTCAGAGGTGCCGAAGATGGCCTTGATCTTCCAATTGAAAATCTAACAGCAATGTTGTCATGCCTCAAAAAGCTGAAACAACACGCAATGACGGCTGCATGAGATGCTTCTTTATTCCATGCCACTGCAGCAGTAGGGTTTATGTGTTCTAAACTCTTAACACAGCGACAAACCTACTTTACACAACCATCCAAATTGTAAATATTTATACTTCAAAACCAAATCTTAAAATCACAAACTCGACATTTTAAAATGCAAAACCTTTCTCACACACAGACTCCAATGAAACACGGAAAAGCCAACATAACATCAAATCACTCGCTTGCAGTCTAGCACATTTTTATTATATCAAAGAAGAACATACAGTACAGTATATTCGATCATAGGACAACGACACAAAAGAAACTGCTGCTTGTGGCACAATTATTGAAAGCATTAACTTGTGTGTCTATTGAACAGGTATGCTGAACCAAAGCCGAGTCTAACATTCTAAAACACACTTTTTGCAACTCGGTTATCTACATTAGACACATCATTCAAAATTCAGAGCATGCGTTTGTTGTTCACAAATCACTGCCATTGAAATACCTCACTCAATTATCAATCACCTGCACCTGTGACAACACCTGTAACCACTTAGAAATCCGAGCTTGAACACTATAAATGTGATTCAGGTTTGCTCTGGTGTGAACAACAATGGAGCATTTTGGAGAGTTGGATTGTAACTACAATAGGCTGTATTTAGTTTACAGTACAATACAGTAACTATATTCATGCCATCTTCAGTCAAATTCATTGTGTCTGATAGTGTTGTGAGTATATGAGTACTAAGAATAAACACATTTCATTTGTGTTTATAGCTGATATTTACAGCATGTTACAAAGTCAAATATTATTTAATATTAAGCACATCACTGTGGAGTTGCAAAGATGTGATGCAAAAATATGTTCATTTTTGGAAGAGTTTCTATTATTTAGAATGAACTGCTTTTGCAAGAAGTGTAACAAATTGTGTATTTTGTGTATATGTTTTTGTTTGTAGTGTTTAGACATTGTGTTTTAGCAATTGCAAAGAACTGCAACAGTTAATGACACTTAAAAAAAAACTGCATAACTGCTCATGTTTCAGTTCTACCTGCATACAACATACAATATGAAGTCCATTGTTTTTTTAGAATTCAGTCTACAGTTTGTGGTTGAGATTAAACAATCTAAAAAATCCCAGAAAGTGACAGATATACTGCAGTAAAAGCTATATTAGCCAAATGTGGGTTGTATTGATTCAATCACACGTATCGTGTCATTGACACACCTGGACGAGATCTGCATTTAACTGAGTGCACCTTTCTAGTTAACATGTTTCGTTCACGACAGTGCAGAACGTACGTGCTTTAACGTCAGAGTCAAAACACCAGAAAAGTCTCCAACAACACCAGAACAAGTCGCTGGATTTGTCACTAGTAGCTTTTGACAAAAAAAGTCGCCATGAGGGTTTAGAAAGTCACCAGGTTTAGCAAGAAAGTCGCCAAGTTGCCAAAACTGGCACCGGCTAAATATGTCCCCAGAGCAACATTGGACGTAACAATAGTTCCTATCACATATAAAACCAAACAAAATCCATCTTCATAAAAACAAGTTGTACTAATAATAATATATAAACAAGCATATTAAAGCTACTGCAGATATAAAACAAACACATTTAACTTACCAGAGCTGCTGTTCACTTAAAGACAAAGTCCATCCTTCTTTCTTTGTTAACAAAGAGTTTAATCTCACGGTTGTTCAGTACATCCGTGCGTTTTAGTTCCAGTAAGAAGTCCTTCTTCATTCATGGACGCCAGTGAAGACAGTCGAGCCTCCCCAGTTGTATTTCTTGAATACGTTTTAATGCGTTTGAGGCTGAAAATGTCCGCTAGGCAGAGGCAGCAGATATTGGGATTGTCACCGCCCAACATGTCAGGCTAGCCCACTGACCAATGACGTACTTGTAGGCCAGCTAGCAGGCTCTGATAGTCAAAGAATACGCCCAACATGTCAAACTAAAGATCTGATTGGTTGAACACTATGACAATCAACAATATCGTCCCCATTCACTTAAACTGCACATGGATTCACTTGTGAGTCTGCAGGCCTCTGCCTCTGTTCTTACCTAGAGACACAGAGGTGAAATCTGATTGGATAAAAGCTCTACTTAAAACAAGCTGCACTGGAAGCAGAGCAACTGAGGAAGACAGTAGCTGTGCAATGAGAACATAAGATTATGGGGAAAATATTTATATAAATTATACATGTAGTGTATTTAAGAACAATGATTAAATTGTATAATAGCTATAACTTTGTGATTCTGTTTAGGCCAGCAGAGAAGGCCTTGCAGGCCCTGACGGCCCACCACTGGTGGAATCTAATATTATTGAATAAATGTCATTCCACCTACAAATTAGTCTTTACTGATTACGTAGTTACTACCAGGCTGGTTAAAAGCTCTCTGCAGCATCTGCAACCACTCCCAGCTGTAATGTCATGTACTGACACACACTTGAGCACACTTTTTAATCACTGCAGCAGAAGTAAACTTACTGGGGGCCAGAAAGAAACAGTATCCTCCGCTGCTAAGTTGCAAATCCAACTTCATCTATGGCAGGAAATGCCAGTTTAAAACAAAGTGATCACTTTTTAATACGCATCCAACCTCTCTTCAAGTACATCCCTTGTTAAGGGAGAATAATAAGGAGCACATTGTCTGAAGAGCGGTAGCCATTTCTAGAAAATAAGAAGCAGTCAATAGAGAGGACAGTTGCCACCGAAAAGCTTGTTTTGCAGTGAAATGGAGTCTGGTGATACTGTACCCACTGGAGAGCAGCTCATCCTCATCGCCTCACCGCTCCTCCACAGTCTGCAAGGGGATATCTTATCTGAACCATTAGACCGGATCTGCACTAAAGTAATTAAAAATTAACCAGGTCACTGTTTCATTTTGTGAAGTCTGCTGAATGAAGGAAAGGGAAGGTTGAAAAGGTTCCTTTTGTGCACTTGGATGGAAAGAAAGTCATTGAGGTTATAAATCTAAATTCAGACTGTAAAGGAAGGTGCTAATAAGTAAGGCATAGAAACAATTGACCCTTCGCTAAGCTCCGTCCCCCGCTGCCAGAATTACCATGGAGCCCACACTGTCACTAACTGCACTCCCTGAACAGACACACATTTTTGTAAAAATGAAAAAGCAATTTCAGAGAGAAGCAGACAGAGGGATCTATAATGTGTTTGAAGGATATATCAAACTGATTCAGTAGTGAAAGCAGGTTTAAAAGAAAAGATACAAGCTAAAGCTACAGATCAGTGTAAAAGTGAACCACCACATCACCTGGAGATAAAGACAGAAGACAATGAAATTAAGGATTAATTTCTCTTTTTTCACTGTTACAATCAATAAAAATATATAGCAGCATGTGTAAACATTCAGCATACAGTAGCTTGCGGAGCATGGAAGTGCTAATGCTAGTTAATAATCTGCTAACGTACTCTGATAATGTTAGCTCCCCAGGTATTAACGTAGAAATGCAACGTCATAGAAACGTATATCTCCTTCCAACCTCCCAGTACCACGATTACACAACGTTTAGCCATGACTAGTGTAGCCGGTAATGAAACGTTCCTCCTGGGCTACTGTAGGGTTGGGTAGGCCTTAGCCCCTCCTACTTCCTGGTTCCCAATTTGTTTGGTCCACCATATATAAGCCATACCATGAGCTGCGTCTTTCCCTCTCTGACCCCCAGGCTTCGGTAGGTGTGAACTTTAGCTTCTTAAGTTGAGGCATATTTGCCGTGGGTTTCACCCTTTGTCTCATTTTACTCTAGGTCCAGCTCCATAGAGAGTCTCACCTCCCCGTCGAGCTTTCCGGATGGGGGTTGTGCAGTGAGCAGGCAGGAGTGACGTTGACTGCCACTGCTGTTTTGTTTAAGTTATCAGTTTAGTTATATTCATGGTTTTGTTTTGCTTAGTTTTGTTTGGCATGGTTTTGTGTTGGTAGTTAGTTCTTTTAGTTACCCTCTATTATTATAATCTGTATCACCAAGTATATTAGATACAGTATATACATTTTTATTGTTTTTAACCTACTAGATGTTATGGACTTCCTGTATTTTAATACCCTGTTAAAGTGTTAATTGTTGTAATAAATGTCGTAATCTTTGGGTAATCCTTGGTCTCAGTAAGTCATTCACTGCCACATGTACCCTTATAGAGAATCTGTAGACTTTTTAGTGGTTTGAGCCGGTATTAAAGGTGCAGTGCACTGGCACACTAGTGTGACCACATGGCCCGTGGTCACACTAGCTCCAAATACACGAAAATGGAATAAAATCTAAAACCATTGGATGAGTACACGGAGCAGAGCCAGATAGTTGTCGGACCCTGGTCAGAGCTGGACGATGCTACACAATGATTGACTAGTCTGCATTCTAGGGGTGGGACTTAGCAAAGAGTCAATTGTGATTATTGAATCATTTAGAAGAAAATAAATGTACCATGAAACATGGAAAGTAGTGTTGCCAACTGCTAGCTATGGAATGACAAGCTGAGATCCCTGTCAGGGAGAAAAGCAGCTTATTTCCCTGCAGTGCAGCAGGCATTCTCCAGCATTGACAGCCCTTGTTTATCCAATCTCTGATCTCTTCAAATTGGCACCTAAAAGTCACCACGGGATGTGTGCTCACATCACAACTCGGCATTCGCTGATATCTGTACCTGTTGTTTTTCTCAGCCTGCTTACTCATTGATCGCTGCAGGGTTCAGTGTCAACTCATGTTAAGAGGTCACTTTTATTGTGAAGCACACTTTTGACACACCCTTCTTACTGTTAGTTTGGACAGTCGAGGGTTTTTATTATTCTGGCCACTGTACAACAGAATGACTTGGAATTGAAAAAACTGCCATTCCTTACGCCACCAGGAATCGCAGTCAGCCCACCGCTTTGGTCCAAACTGAAATATCTCTTGGATTGATTGCCGTGGTCTTTTGTAAAGACATCCGTGTTCCCAGAGGATACGTCTTTATGACTTTGTGGATCCTCTGACTTCTCCTCGGGCACTATCTCTACTATCTCTAAATATCTACAATCTATTGGATGGATTGCCATGGAACAGATTCACTTCCACCTCTGGATGAATTGTAATCATACCGCTTTGGGGACCAAAATAAATAGCTGGAATCCATTAATTGGTACAAAAGATTGAATAAAGTGATGGCACTAAACTTTGGGCCATCAGAAAATATCAGTATTTATACTGAGTAACAGAATTTGACTTGTCAGCAATTACTTTTGAAACATGACTGGGGAAACGAATGAATACGATACAAACCTAACTTCTAGGGTTGCATTCCACCCTCTCCCTCTCCCTGCTAAGGCACATTCATATCCAGTGACGGCAACCTGAAAGTCCCACACTGAGCCACTTTGCTTTTTGTAACTATTTTCAAATTAGCGTTACAATTAAATCAGTTACATTTAAAGTTCTTTTCACTTTGCTTATTTCGATGCAAACATAATAAAGTCTGTGATTATCAGAGTCAGCTGAAAGCACCTCAAACTAAATTAGCAGCAGTGATTAAATTAGACACCGGGGTTGTCATCAGACTGTGTGAAAACAACTTCATTGGTCACAAGGTTTTCCTAATCTGAATCGAGGGTCTGAGGTCAGAGAATATTTGTATGTTGAGGCAAATTTGTGATATTGGACTAAATAGATTGACTTGACTTGATTCGTTCGTTGACCTTTCCTAGAGTGGCATCATCAGACCAAAATGTCAATTTTTACACAAGAAATACCCAAATGTGTTAGTTTTAGATTATTACTTTTGGGAATTTTACAACACATTATTTTGCAATACGTATTTGTATTTGTCAGTGACTGTAGAGGGATGACAGGAAATGAGAGGGGAAGGAGATGGAGAATGACATGCAACGACGGTCCTCGGCCAGACTCCAGATGGAGATGACGATGTTTGCCGTCTTAACCCCGTAGGGCCTACCTTGCAAATCACGTTGGATTCTTCACGATATCTCGAGATCTCGCAACAATCCTTGGATCACATTTTACATGAAAACACATCTTATCAGGCTTCAAGTATTGCATTTGTATCTGAACGAGAGTAGTTCAGACCAATCCTAGCCCCAAGCCCCTAGCTGCCAGTAGCTCCTTTGAGGAGCTACTGGCAGCTAGGGGCGTGGCTTAGGTGTGTGCGAGACAACGCACAGGTGGCTGTTCGTTCTAAACAACAATGGCGGCTCCTGAAGAGGTTAGTGCAGATGCTGCTATAGCATCCATTTGATCAGAACTGGAGAGTATTTCTTCATTGAAAGAAGAGCAGAACGACATTTAAAATGCTATTTTAACACCCAGTCTCCTTTTAAAACAAATCTCCTGTGATTTGAAAATTGCAGTAGGCCATGTTACAATTTTGATCAAATTTAGATTAATTGTGCAGCCTTAGTCTGGACAAGTCCAAAGTGTTTTAATTAGTAAGGTTTCAGCAAAGACGCAGTTGTTTCGGAATTAATGAACATAGGACCAGATAGATGAGACTTGAATTAAACATGTTTTGATATAGCTTTGCTTCTTGTTATATACGTCAACAATTTACTTCAATTGATCAAGAAGTTTTTTTAGCATTCTTCGTGGAAGCATGAGAGACTTTTATTAAAGAATTCAATGTAACACGGGGGGAGTAACTAATACATTTGGTCATTGTGTGGATGAAGTAGTCAGTAGGCAGTGAGCATAACACTGGTCAGTGAAACCAATTGAACACAGCAGTTTGTTAGTCTTAGTCATTATCAGTGCTCTTTAATTTCATGTTTCACTTCCTCTGTGAAGTTTAGTTTTGCTCAGTTTATGACTCCCTCAGGACAATCGCCCCACAGCAGGAACTATGATGTCAGCAGCTTGTTTGACACGCTGTCAGAGAGAAAGAGAGGGAGAGGAACTCGGGCAGGCAGAGGCAAGACGGATGAAAATTAAACATGACACGACATATCCTCTGCATTCAGTGCGTTCTCGAATATTCGAGATATAAATAAATGAATCCTAAATTGTCAAACGACTTTGTCTTAAATGCATGGAGGTTCTTTGGCTCCACCCAATGGAGTTTAAATCAACCAATAAAATAATTTCCCTCAGCGTTGTTTTTACAACAAAACCACAACTAACCCTTGGCTCCCCCCCCCCCCCCGCTGCCACTCCGTCAGGTGGTCAAAGCTTAGTTACCTTGGAGCCCACACTGTCACTAACTGAACTCCTTATAGAAACTTTAATTTATTGTAATTTAAATTCTAGTTAAATTTTTGTAAAAAGTGATTTCAGAGAGAAGTGTGTTTGAAGGATTTATTAAGGGTGTCAAATTTAGTCAGCAGTAAAAACAGGTTAAAAAGATAAAGATAGAAGCTAAAGACATTAAAAAACAGCAATACAATACAATAATCTCTAAAAAATTTGAATCTGCAAAGGTTTATAAATCCCAATGATGATGACCGAACCCATCCAGAATGTACCCCAAAATATATTTGGGATGGATCCAGTACAACTGCAGAAGATAAGTGGGTTTAGACATGCAAATGCAAAACTAATACTCTCAAAATATCTACGCTGAAAATGAGCAGTTGCCTCTGTTAACAGTCCAGTCTGCAGTGCAGGTCACACACAGGATGGAATGATTCCTCCGTGTGTTTAGAAACAAGTAAAAACTGCATCCTTTCTTCTATTAAACTGAGGATGAATTCCCATATAGCTGTGCAGTTGTGATTGGATGCCAGCAGTTAGCAGCCTGACACTCTCCATGTGGGTAAATTAGCATAGTGGGGTAGTACGGTAACGTTAGGGTTAGGCTTAAAGGAGTGGGTCAGTATGCATTAAGTAGATGTCAGTTCATCTTAAAGGAAGAATACACTGTAAACCAGCACCACTTGCTGCTGATGTTCTGTATGCTTCGTTTCTATGCCGATTTCATTGTTGTGTTTTACTTACAATTGTCCATTTATATTCAATGCAAGTCTACACATTTAAATAATGTACTTCAAGAGGTCTTGGTGTTACATCCACAGAGACAAGGAGCCTGGGGTTTTTCACATTTCACATTTATACTGCGAGAGAGTCCTCATAGAACAAGACTTCACATCGAGCCAGCAACTCTGGAAGCAAAAACAACACAAGCAATCACACAACAAGCTTCAGACAGAACAAACATGATCGAAGTGCAGCACTGGACAGAAGGTCATGGGTCATTAAAGTTAAGCTTTATTGAAGTCTGTTTCTTAATACTTTCTGACTCCTCAACTCTGTCTGTGACATTCAACCAAAGCCGTTGTTTTCTGCTAGAGATGCAAATCTTTAAAATCACCTCACAAATATCGGTTATCGCTTCTTTTCTTTAAAAAACACAGAGTAGTCATCGTAGTTCTCAGCAAACGTGACCCACAACAATGTCAAGTAGGTATAAGTACAAGTATAACTCGATCAGACACATACATTGTGTTGGAAGGCACATTTTTAATGCATAATATACACCACATACACACACACACTCAGTAAATACCTATAAAACGGCTACACTGGAGGAAAAACAAAAAAGTAATTGAAAGCTTGATTGTGGCAAATATGTTCGTACAACCACTGATGTAATCATTATAGAGCTAAAATACTGAAGCCTTGTCATTCAATGTGATGATTAATCCCTATTAAGCGGCATTAAAATAATACAATAATCTTAATATCTAACTATAAAGCACGGACTCTGTGTGTGTGTGTGTGTCCCTCTCATATCTCAGGAACCGCACAACCGATCTACTTTATACTTGATGGGCGTATTGATGGTGACCTAAGGACGAGCAGTGTCGAAGTTGGTGTAATTTGGACACACGATACATTCGGTATTATTAAACTTGAATAAACAAGTAATAGCTCTTTGTGTAGCAGAGAGAGGGGGGGGGGGTGCTTCAGTCATGCATGTCGTCTGCTGCGGGGCTTTCTGGGGGGGCTCATTGTCCTCAATTCACTTTTGCTGCTGGATGCTGGATATATAACGTTACAACGGAACGCTTCCTAACTTATCAACAGCCTTGTGCTACGATTGGCCACTCCCCCAAATGGGCACTGCACTAGTCCCATTTAAAAACTTTTGAAATGAAAAATTGTTGGTTTTCATTTCCTGAAAAGTAGCAGTTTTGGCCATTACAGTAACTCCCTCATCATTATGATTATTATAAGTAGTAGTAGAAATGGCGCATGGAAGAAGAAAGAGCAGCTGGAAGCAGCAGCTAACTTTGTAAAATGAGCCAGCTGACACAGAAAGCCCCCATTATTTCACAAGCTGCAATTATGTTGCACTCAAACATACAAATGAGGCAATTGCTGTGGAAAATGACACTGAAATGCATTCAACACAATTTATACATTTGTATAAATTACAATAAAAGGTCACTCTTTGCATATTCACATTCTTGCATTGAAAAGTACACTTTTTTTTCTCTGCTGTATTTTTTATGGAAATCTTTTCTGTTTGAGAGTATCATGGTGTTAAGTTCAGTAGAACTACACAGCAGGCTAAGGCATTGTTAGTGCTGCTGCATCATGCAGCGGCCTGTATATTAATGTGTAATGTAGGTGTAGGTCAGGTCTGGTGAGGAGGTGTTGCAGAGTGGACTCAGCTCTCTGGGAGAGAAGGGATGGACCGCAGGATGATGGGATTCAATAAACCCATAAAGTAGGACAATGCTCTCACACAACCAGAGATATTAAAGGTAATCTATGCAACAATACTCGCATTCTGGTAGTGAACACAACAGTCAATGTTGGACCCTCCTCCACAGCTCAGAGAGAGAGAGAGAGAGATTTAGAAAACCTTTATTTTCTTTGAACAACATGAAAGTTTGTGAGACTTCCTCTGTCCTTGCTTCTCATATGAGATCTGGCAGAGCTGGAGAGCTTCTCTTTGTCAGAGAGGTAGTCCTCCACTCTGGCTCCTCTTACATTCTTACTCCTCTTCAGAAACTCCTTTATCTCCTCCACACTGTAGTCTCCAGAGCTCCTACAGCTGCCATCCCGGTGTATAGAGGGCTCACTGTCAGCAGCAGCGCCCTCCTCCAGACTGGACTCGGAGTCCTCCTCCAGACTGGACTCACACTCTGCTGCTCTTTCACTTTCTTTCGTTGCCACTTTTTCGCCTGTGAGCTTCCGCTGTCTCCTTCCTTTTTCCTCTTCAGCTGTGGGGTTTTGAGCTGCTCCTCGTCTGCTTCCATGTCCACCTCCCTACCTGTCTCCACCTGTCCTCCAGTACTCTCCCTCACCTTCTGGACCTCACTTGCCCCGTCCTTCATCACCTCTTGTCCCCCACTTTTCCTCTCTTCTCTCACCTCCTGTACCCCACTTGTCCCCTCCTCCCTCACCTCCTGGGTCCCACTTGTCCCCTCCTCCCTCACGTCCTGTAAACCGCTTGTCCCCTCCTCCCTCACCTCCTGTACCCCACTTGTCCCCTCCTCCCTCACCTCCTGGGTCTCACTTGTCCCCTCCTCCCTCATCTCCCGGGTCCCACTTGTCCCCTCCTCCCTCACCTCCTGTAAACCGCTTGTCCCCTCCTCCCTCACCTCCTGTAACCCGCTTGTCCTCTCCTCCCTCACCTCCTGTAACCCGCTTGTCCCCTCCTCCCTCACCTCCTGTAACCCGCTTGTCCCCTCCTCCCTCACCTCCTGTACCCCGCTTGTCCCCTCCTCCCTCACCTCCTGGGTCTCACTTGTCCCCTCCTCCCTCACCTCCTGTAAACCGCTTGTCCCCTCCTCCCTCACCTCCTGTAACCCGCTTGTCCCCTCCTCCCTCACCTCCTGTAACCCGCTTGTCCCCTCCTCCCTCACCAACTGTAACCCGCTTGTCCCCTCCTCCCTCACCTCCTGCGTCCCACTTGTCCCCTCCTCCCTCACCTCCTGTAACCCGCTTGTCCCCTCCTCCCTCACCTCCTGTAACCCGCTTGTCCTCTCCTCCCTCACCT
>NW_022280728.1:15546-20237 GCF_004355925.1 Anarrhichthys ocellatus | reverse complement strand
CTCATCCCTCACTCCCTACCCTGGTGTTCTCATGTTTCCTTACCTCCTCATCCCTCACTCCCTACCCTGGTGTTCTCATGTTTCCTTACCTCCTCATCCCTCACTCCCTACCGTGGTGTTCTCATGTTTCCTTACCTCCTCATCCCTCACTCACTAACTGTCCGTGCTGGATCTGTCCCTGTTGTTTTAAAAAGCTAAATAAGTTATTAGCATGACGTCATGCAGCTAGCACGAGCAGACGAGCACACAGGCGGAGAGGACGAGCAGGAAAAGCATATATTTTGCGCAGATATCATATTTTACACATATTACTGGGTACATTCCATAGTTCAAAAACACAAATATTGACAATTTGTATAATTTATTATTATAATTTTTTTTTTTTGTGTGTGGCTCAAGGTGGGGCCAGGCCCCATTGCCCTCTATTGGCCAGCCGCCACTGGTTGGCAGGCTACAGGCTACATCCAGGAGCCATTAGCAACTGAGTCAATGAGCCGCTGCCTCAACGTGTCCAATGACCAAGTTGCACCAAATTCAACAAAGCTGGGTCTCCAGCAAAACAGCCACCAGTGTGAGTAGATCCTAGAGCAGCACTCGAGATGTGAGAAGAACACAGACGAACTAGTTAGTAGTTCGATTGTACTGATAAGCCGAGCCACCTTTCTCTTGTACTGTATGTTGAGGGAGAAACAAAGCATGACTCCTTCTGAATCCTGCGTTTTCTTTACTGTTGTTTTGTGCAGACCACCCCGGTACCAAAACGGTATCTGTGTCTGTTCACTGGAGCATGGGGAACTAATCTCTGTGGAAATGCAGCTGTTAGCGGCGCGCTGCACATATCACACCGCTGCAGTGTCACAGTAATCTCTGTGGGGTCACCAGCAGCGGGAAATCGAGCTTAATTCCCTTAAACCGTGGCATGCTCGCTTTGCATAGTAATGTGTGTTTCTGCAGAACAGAGGTTCAGGGTGGGAGTTAATTATACTGTATGTGTCCCGGGCTGGGACTGTGCTGACCCTGGAGCTATTAGAACAGGAAGAGGAGGGATTATACCCAAATTAAAAAAGGAACATCGCTGCAGATTCTGTATGTGACCAATTTGTTATACAGTATATAAAGAAATGTAAGTCAATTGAGGCTGTGCTTTGAAAAGTAAAAATCTATAGCTCTCTTGAAGTTTGAAGTACAAACAGGAGAAATGGAATGACATCGGCGTGCAAGCTATGTCATAATATATTGATGAACTTTGCTGATGTGTGGTTTGAAGTTCAGCTCAATAATAACACACCGGTTTCTATTTACTTGCTTCAATAAATTAGAAGTTGGGTTTTTTCGCGGTTGGATGCATTTTGCTGCTTACACAAAGTTCTCAATCGACGGCAGCGCTCCTTTCTCCTTTGACAGAGAAAAGAAATCTGAATAATTTACGCACTAGTAAGTTAGCCTACCTGGGCAAAGAACAAAGCTGTGCTCTGGTAACACAGTGTTACTTGGATTAATAACGGTAATATAATAACTGTTTTGAAAGTTGTAATTGCTTACACTACTCGTTACCGAGGAAAGCAATATCACTGCTCAACACTGCGTGTAACTGAGTCAACATACATAGAAACACCAGCGGCAGCACTACTATCATCAACAACTGAACATTTACTAAGCGAGGTCACTCACTCTTATTGATAACAATGTACATGTGAGTGTTGCTCTCTCTCTATAGCAACATGCATTAGTGTAACATCAGATGACAGTTTACTGGCTTCCTTCATCACTTCTGTGATGAGGTTTGAGCTGACCATGTAGCAGAGCTAAGTAACCTTATCCTATGAACTAAACATTTGTATTATCCCTGTGTTCTTCTGCGTACCACTTCAGATGTAAAACTGTTGACATGTTGGTGTTTTCACTAGACTCTGTGCCGGGTACTTGTAGTCCTGAACCCACTCTTTTTGATATATAGTGTGAAAAGTTGACTTTTTGAAGTGAAGTTGGCGCTGGAGGAAAGCTCATGGAGTACACCTCACTCCCTGAAAAGCATTCATGTGTTCTGTGAATCTGGAGCGATGTCAGTCAGTTTGTCCTGCCAGTAGTGGTTTAAATTGTCTCACCTGAGAGTAAATTAATCGTATATTTTTTGCCTGCGCAATAAAATAATGTATGATCTTAAAATGTATTTAGCACACATCGGTATCTTCAGCCTTGGGTAGATGCTACAGTTTGCTCTGTGCGGTTCCATTCCATCCACATTGTGCTGCGAGTCAAAGATGCTCCCATGCCATCTGTCAGTGGAAGTACCTTGAGAAATGCTCTAATACATCTAATATTAGCAGCTTCTCCCAGCGTACATCCCCTCAGTGGCTGTATCCTGGGGGAGACCATCTGGTGGCTTGTTTTAGGATTTGTACAACAAGGAGGAGGGAGAGCGACACTATGCTTCTATAGCATGCATACTGTGCACATATGTAATACTGCCACATATGTACTGCTTTTACTTATGTGAAAGGACATTCTTTACATTCTCGACCACAAGTCTAGTCATTCTGAGCTTGGAGAGAAAACCACGAATATTTATTTTTGTCTGCACAGAGAAAATACATGTGTTACTGCATTTATAGTCATGAATCTATAGATGATTAGACTGATAAAAAACATGTCAGTTAGAGCTCAACGGTCCCAGAGGATAAACTATTGTCCTGTAACAGATGGAATGTCTGACAACCAATACAAAGAGATTCAGTTCAATTAAAGCCCCTATTTATAGGATTTGAACAATTCTGACTTGACTGGCCCCCTACAGTGGTAATGTACACAGTGTTAAATTATCTTAAAATGTTTATTAATGTTTTGACAAAAGCATTATGCCAAATGAATGTGATGTCACTGAAATGCTGCTTGCATGGGTGTAGTGACCATTGAGAATGTGTAAGTTGTAACGAATAGTTTACATTCAAACAACACTAAAGATCAACTAGGAAGAGAAGAACTCATTTCCACATCAAATCATTTACAATGATAAATAATAAGGATTGCCTGCTTGCCACGGGCAAGTAATAAAGTGCCACGTCATGTTATTACATCTAGCAACCCACTTGCCCAGAATTCCACACATAATTGTGATGATGGACGTAGCTAAGGAGTGAGCCGTCTTGCTTCCCTCTCATCTCTGCTGAAAGGTACCGATTGCACAGCGGTTAAAGACAGTTTATGGGCTTAAGTGCAAAGAAGCATTTGAATTATCCTGGAAACATGAGTCATTTACTAAGACCATGCTGTTATTTGATAACCACTAAAAGATAAACAGTTTGTACAGGGGAAAGTCAAAATTGACTGAACAAGTAGATTTCTGCCTGAGCAAAAGAAATAAAAACTTGAACCGTGCATGATACAGAAATACTTTAGTAGATATTCTAAATGAACCTTCTTTATTTCATCAGAACCAGAAACGCTTTAAGTATGTTGCACATGCAAGGAATTTGACTTAATAATTGAAAAAAAGAAATACAATAGTAGAGACAAAATTTGAAATAAGAAATATTAAAATGGAAAATACAATATGAAAAACAATATATTAGTACGTTCAAATATGCTTATGATTAAAGTTGTTCAGGGAAGTGTAAATGTATGTAACTGTTCGAGGTCCCGGGCCTTACTGGTGAGCCAGACTGCAGTCCGGAGGTTTTGGTCCCGATGGAAGTGACTCAACAATATGTTGTCCAAGGTTAGAGGGGTCAGACACAATATTTCTTGCTTTCTTCATATATATGGAATATAAAGTGTCACACTGACGCCACAAAGTGCAGCACACCATTTGATTTACAGCAGCAGCTTAACCTATATTGCCTGTCTCACTATTCAAATATGATATGTTTAAGTCTGTTGTTGAGTTGTATTTTTTTAAAGGAGAAAGCCTGAAATATTCTCTGTTCTTATTCTGGTTATTCTAGATCAAAAGCAAGTGCGTTAGTCCCCCTTTGTGACTTCGCTGCACTCTCCGTGACTCTCGGGCCAAACACATTGATTAGCACTGGAGATAGAAATCTTTAAAAACGCCTCACAAATGCATCGTTTCTTTTCTGCTTCAGCTGGCCACTGTAGTTTTCAGCAAACTGTACACAAACAGTGCATCTGCTAGGAACTCGCTATCTGCACATGGGATTTGTTGATGACAAGATGAATATAGAACATCACCAGAATGAATTTCATCTGATGTTGTCTGACCACAACAATAAAACCTGTGAATATGTTGGGAACGTAAAGGAGCGTGTTTGGGTTATCAGCATCTAAGAAACTAAATTCTTGACATCAATAGAATTATTAATGTCAGTAACAATTATTTATGATTATTAATAATAACGGGGCACCACCCTGCGAACACGGACCAATAACCAAACCATAAACTAAGTCTCATAATTAGTGTTCACTCACAATGTCAACAGTCTGAGTACTATTACACATTCAGAGTGAAAGTGAAGGTTTAAGTTCGAGCACAGACCACATATACAGCTATTATCACAATACACATGCACAAAGTAATCACAGACAGCTGCTCTTTAAAATATAACAGAGTTTATTACGTTCTAATACTAATGATCTAGTCGACTAATATCTAAACTAACAACAACTATACATTCATGAGCACGCTATCTAAAATCAACAGACTACGGTAAAGGGGGGGGGGGGGGGGGGGGGGGGGG
>NW_022280728.1:0-15446 GCF_004355925.1 Anarrhichthys ocellatus | reverse complement strand
GGGGGGGGAGTGTGTATTTGTGTGTGTGTGTGTAGGGGAAGGGGCGAGAGAACAGCTCAGACAACATATGATGTAATCTGAAACGTGGTGACGTCTCTCACGAGACCACAAGATGGCACGAGGCTCTACATTGTAGACAATAGAGACCTCGTTAGCTACACGTGTCTGAAGCCGTTAGCGCAACCCGGAGCTACATTAGCTTAAAGCTATATGTGTGTGGGGGTTAGTAAAATAAGAGAGAAAGCAAACAAAACAAAAGGGTCCTCCAAAAACAGATTAAGATCCTCCCCGCCGCGGTGGAGTACGGAAGATTGTTCTCTCAGCTACAGAAATACAGCTGACAACTCTTTGATTAGCACAGCCGCGGTTCTGACCTCTGAACTGAGGAGAAACAACTTCCGCCTCCGCTAGCGGTGAATTATCTCACCACGATTGCAGCAGTATGAAATACACAGTAACTTCTACACAACATTAATGATCTGGATCGTTAATCTCGGCGATTGTTGAGCACACACGCTATAAAAATGACAGTAACTTAAGCAACAAACAAGATAATAAACACAATAACCTAAATCTAGCCCAGACGCCGTGAGTAGCCTTACTGTGAGGTGATTTCGTGGTTGAAGAAGTGGTCCTTCTGAGTTTGTCGGTGGAACTCAGGCAGCACGGCTCCGTGCGGCGCTGTGATAAAACTTTCTGCAAGTCAGAGAATTTCTTCGGCTCGTAACCGGCATGAATCGACTTGAGGAGAATGAAGTCGTCCTTTTTCTCTGAAGAAGTCCGTTTCTTCACCTCTGCAGGTAAATTGTCCACTTCCTCTCCCAGGAAACAAAACCAAAACCAAAACAATCAAACAGTCCAGTAGATACGTTCAGCAAATCTAAACCGTTTAAAACTAGGATATTCTTTTTAATACAGCAACGTTGTGTTCGTGCTCCCTTGTCGACCGAGATCGAGGGATAAGCCATGCGTTCAAACGCGCTCAGTACTTTTGTAAGCGAGTTGCTTCCGGCCGTAAAAACCGGAAGTCCTGCCTCGGCATCCCTGGTCTCGTCCAATTAGACCGCAGTGTTGCATTTGGGTGACGAGTTCACACCTTAATGTGAACTTCTTCCTGGTGGGGGTTTTGGCGCTTATCAAACTCAAATCAGGATGGGCTTTGCCTGCAGAATCGGTAGGCCCAGATCTTTGTCTCAAAGCACATGGCGAGGCCACATGTTCAGATCTCAACAATGTCATTTGGTTTTGGCGGTTTCAACAGTGGTGGGCCGTCAGGGCCAGCAAGGTGCAACGACGCACCGCCGTTACCTAGACCACGGATAGTGTGTGAGATGGGGTGTGAGGAAGGAGTCAAGGAGAACACAAGTTTATTGTATGTATTCATTGTTGGACTGTGGATGCTGGGAGCCATGTGCACAGCTGGGACACAGAGCTGGTCCTTCTGTTCTCCCTGCCAACAAACAGACAACTGCAGTCAGTGACTAAGTGAACAGACTTGACTGTGGTAAATGTCTATGTGGCAGAACATTATTATGTTTATATATATATATATTGCAACAACTTACCTCTGCCTGTTTCCTCTTCCCAGGGTGTTCGGGCAAAATACTTCCCCGGAGGCTCGAGCACCCATTTATAGTACTACAGGAAGCGGGTAGGGGGAAGTGAAGATATGTGTTGCTGTGTTTATTTAGATAAATGATGGTGTTTATAATTTACTTTATTTATAGGAATTATAAATAGATATTAATTGATATGGATACTTGTGGTGCGGGTAAAATCATGTAAATGTTTATTATACATACTATATGGTTAGCAATATACTTACCTGTAGATGGCAGGGCTGGTTCAATTAGACGGACCAGGTGTATAAAAGGGCCTCAATATGTTTGTGTGGGAGGATTAGTGGAGGCCACTAGACACTGGTGTGAACGGTGGTGCGATGGTCGATTTAAAAATAAATGAAGCGTCTTCTGAACCCCCTCTGAACTGTTCATTTGCCTCCATGGCCACTCGGGCATGTTTACACAAGACTTTCCAAACCCTTTTTTTGTCAAAAGCTACTAGCGACAAATCTAGCAACTTTTTCTGGTGGTGTTGGAGACTTTTGTGGTGTTTTGACTCATGAAAGCATGTACGTTCTGCACTGCCGTGAACGAGCAGCAGGTGCTGCCGTGAGCCACCCAAAAACACACACAGGCGGTAACTCTCACAGCAGCCTCACGCAGCAGTCCCAGCTGCAGTCAGAGCAGAGAGGAGACGCACTCTCTGCGTATTCATGTATCTGTACTCTGCAGTTAGTGGATCTATAGGTGTTGGCTTCATTTTTACACGAAACAAATAATAACCGTAGCTGTGTTTCAGCTGCAGGACAGCAGTGAAGGCCCAGGTATACAATGCACGGCCCGCCACTGGATTTCAACCAAACCTGCTGGCAAGTGAAAAAGATTTCTAGATACGCACTTAAATGTAGTTCCAGTGTTTTCCCAGTGTGCTGTGCAGCATCCACTTGCATGGAACATATTTGAGACTACGAGATCTGTCACTGGATCCAACGGCACTATATCAAGCTCTAATTGAAATGTTGGTTTCTAACTACCGAAAGCATGATAAGTCACTGCTCCCTTCATATTAAGCAATAAAACCATTTTTTATATTTAACATCAGCTCCTAGAAACACAATGACAACATGGAGGTAATATCTCAGTGCATCCGGTGCCATGTGATGTTAATTCATGCTGGCATATGGTCTGATTTGGATGGAATTTGTGTATTTGCATCCAATTTGCATACATATTGCAGAAATATGGAAAATCAGTTTTGCATATACTCTTTCATGTAAGCACTCTGGTCTGGGGAAACATTGTAAATATATGCTTTACAACTTGATTTATTGTGTATTAATATATATGTTCTGCCATACCTATCTGCTCAGTTTCTTGTGTTGCTATGCTATTTTTTTAATGAAGTAATTGTTTCATAAATCTTTTGCTAGTTTTTTCTCAAATGAGAGGATTTGGTGCTTTTGTTCCCTTTATTATCTTAAAGAATACAACTTCTCCTTGGTAAGAACTTAAATGTCATCACCTTTTCTACCAATTATGCATCTCGGCTACATATTTTAATTAATGTATACACGCTACATTTCCAACCAATCTAAAGCCATCCACATGTTTCCAGTCCAGTGAACTACAGTGTCATTTACTATAGAAGCAGAGTAACTTTTAGTGCAACATACGAGGTCAAATTGACTGGTTTGTACAGAGAATTAACACATATACATTTCAGTTTCAAATCGTGATTTAACATTTCACATTGCCTGCTCACGCGGAGTTAGCAGGCTTTACTTTCTGCTGCACTCCTCCTCTGTTCTGATGTGCCAGAACATATTTCCATACATTGCTGCCTTCACCCCTACAATGCATGTTCCAGTGCGACAGAATTAGCATGTGGGTGAGACTTTAATGCATCAACTGTAGGGATGTGAAGGGGGTCCCAGAGCAGCCTGTGGTGCCGGCAGCACCGCCAGGCACCACAGCCTGGCAGGCTATTTGAATACAGCAGAGCTTGGCGCAGGGCAAACAGGTTCATTCATGTGGAAGCAGAAGGCCACTTTAATTGGATTGAACCCTGTTTTTTTTCTGGCAGTAGCTCTAAACTTTAAGTTGACCAAATATGCATGGAGGTTTTGACGTCACAGACAGAACAACGTGTCAACAGTCGATGGTTCCTTTATTCACAGTCAGGATTGTTCTCCTCTGGGTGGCAGGTGTAAATAAATGATTCAAACTGGACCCTTCAAGTGCTACATTCAGCCACCAAAATCATTGTTATTACAGAGACAATGATCTCAATCAAAGCTTCTGCCATTCTACTCTTTCAATCTACGTTAAGATTTACTGAAGAGAAAGATGAGCCTTTATCTCCTTCTATTGCCACAAACTGTGGAAGAACACCACACTAGTTCTACACTGTCTGGTGAACACATTGTCTCAAGGCTCAGGATGAAATCATATAACAATAAATCCAGATTCTCGCTCAGTGTGTGCTCCTTTCTGACAGCAACATGTTAGTGTCTATGTTCTGACTCAGATTCCAGGTATTCTTTTCCTGTGTGTTAGTGTACGTACTGACACAAAGACAATAACAAGACACGTGTTGCTGGCTTTTGTAAGAAATTACACGAAAATGAGGACTAACTTTTTCCTAGGCTATCATACGAGCCATTGTACGAGGATACGTATGCTGTAGTTTATTTGACTCATTCCCACATACATCTTCCTGCTGCCACAAATACTCACTGGAGCACCAAATGTGGATTCATCCGCCGCAGAAAGTAATCCCCAACAAATGCACTGTTTCCTCCTAACGTTTGCTACATCAGCCTTTACCTTCGATCACATGGCGGGCCTCAGCTCAGAGGTGCCGAAGATGGCCTTGATCTTCCAATTGAAAATCTAACAGCAATGTTGTCATGCCTCAAAAAGCTGAAACAACACGCAATGACGGCTGCATGAGATGCTTCTTTATTCCATGCCACTGCAGCAGTAGGGTTTATGTGTTCTAAACTCTTAACACAGCGACAAACCTACTTTACACAACCATCCAAATTGTAAATATTTATACTTCAAAACCAAATCTTAAAATCACAAACTCGACATTTTAAAATGCAAAACCTTTCTCACACACAGACTCCAATGAAACACGGAAAAGCCAACATAACATCAAATCACTCGCTTGCAGTCTAGCACATTTTTATTATATCAAAGAAGAACATACAGTACAGTATATTCGATCATAGGACAACGACACAAAAGAAACTGCTGCTTGTGGCACAATTATTGAAAGCATTAACTTGTGTGTCTATTGAACAGGTATGCTGAACCAAAGCCGAGTCTAACATTCTAAAACACACTTTTTGCAACTCGGTTATCTACATTAGACACATCATTCAAAATTCAGAGCATGCGTTTGTTGTTCACAAATCACTGCCATTGAAATACCTCACTCAATTATCAATCACCTGCACCTGTGACAACACCTGTAACCACTTAGAAATCCGAGCTTGAACACTATAAATGTGATTCAGGTTTGCTCTGGTGTGAACAACAATGGAGCATTTTGGAGAGTTGGATTGTAACTACAATAGGCTGTATTTAGTTTACAGTACAATACAGTAACTATATTCATGCCATCTTCAGTCAAATTCATTGTGTCTGATAGTGTTGTGAGTATATGAGTACTAAGAATAAACACATTTCATTTGTGTTTATAGCTGATATTTACAGCATGTTACAAAGTCAAATATTATTTAATATTAAGCACATCACTGTGGAGTTGCAAAGATGTGATGCAAAAATATGTTCATTTTTGGAAGAGTTTCTATTATTTAGAATGAACTGCTTTTGCAAGAAGTGTAACAAATTGTGTATTTTGTGTATATGTTTTTGTTTGTAGTGTTTAGACATTGTGTTTTAGCAATTGCAAAGAACTGCAACAGTTAATGACACTTAAAAAAAAACTGCATAACTGCTCATGTTTCAGTTCTACCTGCATACAACATACAATATGAAGTCCATTGTTTTTTTAGAATTCAGTCTACAGTTTGTGGTTGAGATTAAACAATCTAAAAAATCCCAGAAAGTGACAGATATACTGCAGTAAAAGCTATATTAGCCAAATGTGGGTTGTATTGATTCAATCACACGTATCGTTTCATTGACACACCTGGACGAGATCTGCATTTAACTGAGTGCACCTTTCTAGTTAACATGTTTCGTTCACGACAGTGCAGAACGTACGTGCTTTAACGTCAGAGTCAAAACACCAGAAAAGTCTCCAACAACACCAGAACAAGTCGCTGGATTTGTCACTAGTAGCTTTTGACAAAAAAAGTCGCCATGAGGGTTTAGAAAGTCACCAGGTTTAGCAAGAAAGTCGCCAAGTTGCCAAAACTGGCACCGGCTAAATATGTCCCCAGAGCAACATTGGACGTAACAATAGTTCCTATCACATATAAAACCAAACAAAATCCATCTTCATAAAAACAAGTTGTACTAATAATAATATATAAACAAGCATATTAAAGCTACTGCAGATATAAAACAAACACATTTAACTTACCAGAGCTGCTGTTCACTTAAAGACAAAGTCCATCCTTCTTTCTTTGTTAACAAAGAGTTTAATCTCACGGTTGTTCAGTACATCCGTGCGTTTTAGTTCCAGTAAGAAGTCCTTCTTCATTCATGGACGCCAGTGAAGACAGTCGAGCCTCCCCAGTTGTATTTCTTGAATACGTTTTAATGCGTTTGAGGCTGAAAATGTCCGCTAGGCAGAGGCAGCAGATATTGGGATTGTCACCGCCCAACATGTCAGGCTAGCCCACTGACCAATGACGTACTTGTAGGCCAGCTAGCAGGCTCTGATAGTCAAAGAATACGCCCAACATGTCAAACTAAAGATCTGATTGGTTGAACACTATGACAATCAACAATATCGTCCCCATTCACTTAAACTGCACATGGATTCACTTGTGAGTCTGCAGGCCTCTGCCTCTGTTCTTACCTAGAGACACAGAGGTGAAATCTGATTGGATAAAAGCTCTACTTAAAACAAGCTGCACTGGAAGCAGAGCAACTGAGGAAGACAGTAGCTGTGCAATGAGAACATAAGATTATGGGGAAAATATTTATATAAATTATACATGTAGTGTATTTAAGAACAATGATTAAATTGTATAATAGCTATAACTTTGTGATTCTGTTTAGGCCAGCAGAGAAGGCCTTGCAGGCCCTGACGGCCCACCACTGGTGGAATCTAATATTATTGAATAAATGTCATTCCACCTACAAATTAGTCTTTACTGATTACGTAGTTACTACCAGGCTGGTTAAAAGCTCTCTGCAGCATCTGCAACCACTCCCAGCTGTAATGTCATGTACTGACACACACTTGAGCACACTTTTTAATCACTGCAGCAGAAGTAAACTTACTGGGGGCCAGAAAGAAACAGTATCCTCCGCTGCTAAGTTGCAAATCCAACTTCATCTATGGCAGGAAATGCCAGTTTAAAACAAAGTGATCACTTTTTAATACGCATCCAACCTCTCTTCAAGTACATCCCTTGTTAAGGGAGAATAATAAGGAGCACATTGTCTGAAGAGCGGTAGCCATTTCTAGAAAATAAGAAGCAGTCAATAGAGAGGACAGTTGCCACCGAAAAGCTTGTTTTGCAGTGAAATGGAGTCTGGTGATACTGTACCCACTGGAGAGCAGCTCATCCTCATCGCCTCACCGCTCCTCCACAGTCTGCAAGGGGATATCTTATCTGAACCATTAGACCGGATCTGCACTAAAGTAATTAAAAATTAACCAGGTCACTGTTTCATTTTGTGAAGTCTGCTGAATGAAGGAAAGGGAAGGTTGAAAAGGTTCCTTTTGTGCACTTGGATGGAAAGAAAGTCATTGAGGTTATAAATCTAAATTCAGACTGTAAAGGAAGGTGCTAATAAGTAAGGCATAGAAACAATTGACCCTTCGCTAAGCTCCGTCCCCCGCTGCCAGAATTACCATGGAGCCCACACTGTCACTAACTGCACTCCCTGAACAGACACACATTTTTGTAAAAATGAAAAAGCAATTTCAGAGAGAAGCAGACAGAGGGATCTATAATGTGTTTGAAGGATATATCAAACTGATTCAGTAGTGAAAGCAGGTTTAAAAGAAAAGATACAAGCTAAAGCTACAGATCAGTGTAAAAGTGAACCACCACATCACCTGGAGATAAAGACAGAAGACAATGAAATTAAGGATTCATTTCTCTTTTTTCACTGTTACAATCAATAAAAATATATAGCAGCATGTGTAAACATTCAGCATACAGTAGCTTGCGGAGCATGGAAGTGCTAATGCTAGTTAATAATCTGCTAACGTACTCTGATAATGTTAGCTCCCCAGGTATTAACGTAGAAATGCAACGTCATAGAAACGTATATCTCCTTCCAACCTCCCAGTACCACGATTACACAACGTTTAGCCATGACTAGTGTAGCCGGTAATGAAACGTTCCTCCTGGGCTACTGTAGGGTTGGGTAGGCCTTAGCCCCTCCTACTTCCTGGTTCCCAATTTGTTTGGTCCACCATATATAAGCCATACCATGAGCTGCGTCTTTCCCTCTCTGACCCCCAGGCTTCGGTAGGTGTGAACTTTAGCTTCTTAAGTTGAGGCATATTTGCCGTGGGTTTCACCCTTTGTCTCATTTTACTCTAGGTCCAGCTCCATAGAGAGTCTCACCTCCCCGTCGAGCTTTCCGGATGGGGGTTGTGCAGTGAGCAGGCAGGAGTGACGTTGACTGCCACTGCTGTTTTGTTTAAGTTATCAGTTTAGTTATATTCATGGTTTTGTTTTGCTTAGTTTTGTTTGGCATGGTTTTGTGTTGGTAGTTAGTTCTTTTAGTTACCCTCTATTATTATAATCTGTATCACCAAGTATATTAGATACAGTATATACATTTTTATTGTTTTTAACCTACTAGATGTTATGGACTTCCTGTATTTTAATACCCTGTTAAAGTGTTAATTGTTGTAATAAATGTCGTAATCTTTGGGTAATCCTTGGTCTCAGTAAGTCATTCACTGCCACATGTACCCTTATAGAGAATCTGTAGACTTTTTAGTGGTTTGAGCCGGTATTAAAGGTGCAGTGCACTGGCACACTAGTGTGACCACATGGCCCGTGGTCACACTAGCTCCAAATACACGAAAATGGAATAAAATCTAAAACCATTGGATGAGTACACGGAGCAGAGCCAGATAGTTGTCGGACCCTGGTCAGAGCTGGACGATGCTACACAATGATTGACTAGTCTGCATTCTAGGGGTGGGACTTAGCAAAGAGTCAATTGTGATTATTGAATCATTTAGAAGAAAATAAATGTACCATGAAACATGGAAAGTAGTGTTGCCAACTGCTAGCTATGGAATGACAAGCTGAGATCCCTGTCAGGGAGAAAAGCAGCTTATTTCCCTGCAGTGCAGCAGGCATTCTCCAGCATTGACAGCCCTTGTTTA
This sequence comes from Anarrhichthys ocellatus, assembly GCF_004355925.1. Classification (NCBI taxonomy): domain Eukaryota; kingdom Metazoa; phylum Chordata; class Actinopteri; order Perciformes; family Anarhichadidae; genus Anarrhichthys; species Anarrhichthys ocellatus. The sequence goes on along the minus strand of NW_022280728.1, from coordinate 6,380 downwards.
TCCAATCTCTGATCTCTTCAAATTGGCACCTAAAAGTCACCACGGGATGTGTGCTCACATCACAACTCGGCATTCGCTGATATCTGTACCTGTTGTTTTTCTCAGCCTGCTTACTCATTGATCGCTGCAGGGTTCAGTGTCAACTCATGTTAAGAGGTCACTTTTATTGTGAAGCACACTTTTGACACACCCTTCTTACTGTTAGTTTGGACAGTCGAGGGTTTTTATTATTCTGGCCACTGTACAACAGAATGACTTGGAATTGAAAAAACTGCCATTCCTTACGCCACCAGGAATCGCAGTCAGCCCACCGCTTTGGTCCAAACTGAAATATCTCTTGGATTGATTGCCGTGGTCTTTTGTAAAGACATCCGTGTTCCCAGAGGATACGTCTTTATGACTTTGTGGATCCTCTGACTTCTCCTCGGGCACTATCTCTACTATCTCTAAATATCTACAATCTATTGGATGGATTGCCATGGAACAGATTCACTTCCACCTCTGGATGAATTGTAATCATACCGCTTTGGGGACCAAAATAAATAGCTGGAATCCATTAATTGGTACAAAAGATTGAATAAAGTGATGGCACTAAACTTTGGGCCATCAGAAAATATCAGTATTTATACTGAGTAACAGAATTTGACTTGTCAGCAATTACTTTTGAAACATGACTGGGGAAACGAATGAATACGATACAAACCTAACTTCTAGGGTTGCATTCCACCCTCTCCCTCTCCCTGCTGAGGCACATTCATATCCAGTGACGGCAACCTGAAAGTCCCACACTGAGCCACTTTGCTTTTTGTAACTATTTTCAAATTAGCGTTACAATTAAATCAGTTACATTTAAAGTTCTTTTCACTTTGCTTATTTCGATGCAAACATAATAAAGTCTGTGATTATCAGAGTCAGCTGAAAGCACCTCAAACTAAATTAGCAGCAGTGATTAAATTAGACACCGGGGTTGTCATCAGACTGTGTGAAAACAACTTCATTGGTCACAAGGTTTTCCTAATCTGAATCGAGGGTCTGAGGTCAGAGAATATTTGTATGTTGAGGCAAATTTGTGATATTGGACTAAATAGATTGACTTGACTTGATTCGTTCGTTGACCTTTCCTAGAGTGGCATCATCAGACCAAAATGTCAATTTTTACACAAGAAATACCCAAATGTGTTAGTTTTAGATTATTACTTTTGGGAATTTTACAACACATTATTTTGCAATACGTATTTGTATTTGTCAGTGACTGTAGAGGGATGACAGGAAATGAGAGGGGAAGGAGATGGAGAATGACATGCAACGACGGTCCTCGGCCAGACTCCAGATGGAGATGACGATGTTTGCCGTCTTAACCCCGTAGGGCCTACCTTGCAAATCACGTTGGATTCTTCACGATATCTCGAGATCTCGCAACAATCCTTGGATCACATTTTACATGAAAACACATCTTATCAGGCTTCAAGTATTGCATTTGTATCTGAACGAGAGTAGTTCAGACCAATCCTAGCCCCAAGCCCCTAGCTGCCAGTAGCTCCTTTGAGGAGCTACTGGCAGCTAGGGGCGTGGCTTAGGTGTGTGCGAGACAACGCACAGGTGGCTGTTCGTTCTAAACAACAATGGCGGCTCCTGAAGAGGTTAGTGCAGATGCTGCTATAGCATCCATTTGATCAGAACTGGAGAGTATTTCTTCATTGAAAGAAGAGCAGAACGACATTTAAAATGCTATTTTAACACCCAGTCTCCTTTTAAAACAAATCTCCTGTGATTTGAAAATTGCAGTAGGCCATGTTACAATTTTGATCAAATTTAGATTAATTGTGCAGCCTTAGTCTGGACAAGTCCAAAGTGTTTTAATTAGTAAGGTTTCAGCAAAGACGCAGTTGTTTCGGAATTAATGAACATAGGACCAGATAGATGAGACTTGAATTAAACATGTTTTGATATAGCTTTGCTTCTTGTTATATACGTCAACAATTTACTTCAATTGATCAAGAAGTTTTTTTAGCATTCTTCGTGGAAGCATGAGAGACTTTTATTAAAGAATTCAATGTAACACGGGGGGAGTAACTAATACATTTGGTCATTGTGTGGATGAAGTAGTCAGTAGGCAGTGAGCATAACACTGGTCAGTGAAACCAATTGAACACAGCAGTTTGTTAGTCTTAGTCATTATCAGTGCTCTTTAATTTCATGTTTCACTTCCTCTGTGAAGTTTAGTTTTGCTCAGTTTATGACTCCCTCAGGACAATCGCCCCACAGCAGGAACTATGATGTCAGCAGCTTGTTTGACACGCTGTCAGAGAGAAAGAGAGGGAGAGGAACTCGGGCAGGCAGAGGCAAAACGGATGAAAATTAAACATGACACGACATATCCTCTGCATTCAGTGCGTTCTCGAATATTCGAGATATAAATAAATGAATCCTAAATTGTCAAACGACTTTGTCTTAAATGCATGGAGGTTCTTTGGCTCCACCCAATGGAGTTTAAATCAACCAATAAAATAATTTCCCTCAGCGTTGTTTTTACAACAAAACCACAACTAACCCTTGGCTCCCCCCCCCCCCCCGCTGCCACTCCGTCAGGTGGTCAAAGCTTAGTTACCTTGGAGCCCACACTGTCACTAACTGAACTCCTTATAGAAACTTTAATTTATTGTAATTTAAATTCTAGTTAAATTTTTGTAAAAAGTGATTTCAGAGAGAAGTGTGTTTGAAGGATTTATTAAGGGTGTCAAATTTAGTCAGCAGTAAAAACAGGTTAAAAAGATAAAGATAGAAGCTAAAGACATTAAAAAACAGCAATACAATACAATAATCTCTAAAAAATTTGAATCTGCAAAGGTTTATAAATCCCAATGATGATGACCGAACCCATCCAGAATGTACCCCAAAATATATTTGGGATGGATCCAGTACAACTGCAGAAGATAAGTGGGTTTAGACATGCAAATGCAAAACTAATACTCTCAAAATATCTACGCTGAAAATGAGCAGTTGCCTCTGTTAACAGTCCAGTCTGCAGTGCAGGTCACACACAGGATGGAATGATTCCTCCGTGTGTTTAGAAACAAGTAAAAACTGCATCCTTTCTTCTATTAAACTGAGGATGAATTCCCATATAGCTGTGCAGTTGTGATTGGATGCCAGCAGTTAGCAGCCTGACACTCTCCATGTGGGTAAATTAGCATAGTGGGGTAGTACGGTAACGTTAGGGTTAGGCTTAAAGGAGTGGGTCAGTATGCATTAAGTAGATGTCAGTTCATCTTAAAGGAAGAATACACTGTAAACCAGCACCACTTGCTGCTGATGTTCTGTATGCTTCGTTTCTATGCCGATTTCATTGTTGTGTTTTACTTACAATTGTCCATTTATATTCAATGCAAGTCTACACATTTAAATAATGTACTTCAAGAGGTCTTGGTGTTACATCCACAGAGACAAGGAGCCTGGGGTTTTTCACATTTCACATTTATACTGCGAGAGAGTCCTCATAGAACAAGACTTCACATCGAGCCAGCAACTCTGGAAGCAAAAACAACACAAGCAATCACACAACAAGCTTCAGACAGAACAAACATGATCGAAGTGCAGCACTGGACAGAAGGTCATGGGTCATTAAAGTTAAGCTTTATTGAAGTCTGTTTCTTAATACTTTCTGACTCCTCAACTCTGTCTGTGACATTCAACCAAAGCCGTTGTTTTCTGCTAGAGATGCAAATCTTTAAAATCACCTCACAAATATCGGTTATCGCTTCTTTTCTTTAAAAAACACAGAGTAGTCATCGTAGTTCTCAGCAAACGTGACCCACAACAATGTCAAGTAGGTATAAGTACAAGTATAACTCGATCAGACACATACATTGTGTTGGAAGGCACATTTTTAATGCATAATATACACCACATACACACACACACTCAGTAAATACCTATAAAACGGCTACACTGGAGGAAAAACAAAAAAGTAATTGAAAGCTTGATTGTGGCAAATATGTTCGTACAACCACTGATGTAATCATTATAGAGCTAAAATACTGAAGCCTTGTCATTCAATGTGATGATTAATCCCTATTAAGCGGCATTAAAATAATACAATAATCTTAATATCTAACTATAAAGCACGGACTCTGTGTGTGTGTGTGTGTGTCCCTCTCATATCTCAGGAACCGCACAACCGATCTACTTTATACTTGATGGGCGTATTGATGGTGACCTAAGGACGAGCAGTGTCGAAGTTGGTGTAATTTGGACACACGATACATTCGGTATTATTAAACTTGAATAAACAAGTAATAGCTCTTTGTGTAGCAGAGAGAGGGGGGGGGGGGGGCTTCAGTCATGCATGTCGTCTGCTGCGGGGCTTTCTGGGGGGGCTCATTGTCCTCAATTCACTTTTGCTGCTGGATGCTGGATATATAACGTTACAACGGAACGCTTCCTAACTTATCAACAGCCTTGTGCTACGATTGGCCACTCCCCCAAATGGGCACTGCACTAGTCCCATTTAAAAACTTTTGAAATGAAAAATTGTTGGTTTTCATTTCCTGAAAAGTAGCAGTTTTGGCCATTACAGTAACTCCCTCATCATTATGATTATTATAAGTAGTAGTAGAAATGGCGCATGGAAGAAGAAAGAGCAGCTGGAAGCAGCAGCTAACTTTGTAAAATGAGCCAGCTGACACAGAAAGCCCCCATTATTTCACAAGCTGCAATTATGTTGCACTCAAACATACAAATGAGGCAATTGCTGTGGAAAATGACACTGAAATGCATTCAACACAATTTATACATTTGTATAAATTACAATAAAAGGTCACTCTTTGCATATTCACATTCTTGCATTGAAAAGTACACTTTTTTTTCTCTGCTGTATTTTTTATGGAAATCTTTTCTGTTTGAGAGTATCATGGTGTTAAGTTCAGTAGAACTACACAGCAGGCTAAGGCATTGTTAGTGCTGCTGCATCATGCAGCGGCCTGTATATTAATGTGTAATGTAGGTGTAGGTCAGGTCTGGTGAGGAGGTGTTGCAGAGTGGACTCAGCTCTCTGGGAGAGAAGGGATGGACCGCAGGATGATGGGATTCAATAAACCCATAAAGTAGGACAATGCTCTCACACAACCAGAGATATTAAAGGTAATCTATGCAACAATACTCGCATTCTGGTAGTGAACACAACAGTCAATGTTGGACCCTCCTCCACAGCTCAGAGAGAGAGAGAGAGAGATTTAGAAAACCTTTATTTTCTTTGAACAACATGAAAGTTTGTGAGACTTCCTCTGTCCTTGCTTCTCATATGAGATCTGGCAGAGCTGGAGAGCTTCTCTTTGTCAGAGAGGTAGTCCTCCACTCTGGCTCCTCTTACATTCTTACTCCTCTTCAGAAACTCCTTTATCTCCTCCACACTGTAGTCTCCAGAGCTCCTACAGCTGCCATCCCGGTGTATAGAGGGCTCACTGTCAGCAGCAGCGCCCTCCTCCAGACTGGACTCGGAGTCCTCCTCCAGACTGGACTCACACTCTGCTGCTCTTTCACTTTCTTTCGTTGCCACTTTTTCGCCTGTGAGCTTCCGCTGTCTCCTTCCTTTTTCCTCTTCAGCTGTGGGGTTTTGAGCTGCTCCTCGTCTGCTTCCATGTCCACCTCCCTACCTGTCTCCACCTGTCCTCCAGTACTCTCCCTCACCTTCTGGACCTCACTTGCCCCGTCCTTCATCACCTCTTGTCCCCCACTTTTCCTCTCTTCTCTCACCTCCTGTACCCCACTTGTCCCCTCCTCCCTCACCTCCTGGGTCCCACTTGTCCCCTCCTCCCTCACGTCCTGTAAACCGCTTGTCCCCTCCTCCCTCACCTCCTGTACCCCACTTGTCCCCTCCTCCCTCACCTCCTGGGTCTCACTTGTCCCCTCCTCCCTCATCTCCCGGGTCCCACTTGTCCCCTCCTCCCTCACCTCCTGTAAACCGCTTGTCCCCTCCTCCCTCACCTCCTGTAACCCGCTTGTCCTCTCCTCCCTCACCTCCTGTAACCCGCTTGTCCCCTCCTCCCTCACCTCCTGTAACCCGCTTGTCCCCTCCTCCCTCACCTCCTGTACCCCGCTTGTCCCCTCCTCCCTCACCTCCTGGGTCTCACTTGTCCCCTCCTCCCTCACCTCCTGTAAACCGCTTGTCCCCTCCTCCCTCACCTCCTGTAACCCGCTTGTCCCCTCCTCCCTCACCTCCTGTAACCCGCTTGTCCCCTCCTCCCTCACCAACTGTAACCCGCTTGTCCCCTCCTCCCTCACCTCCTGCGTCCCACTTGTCCCCTCCTCCCTCACCTCCTGTAACCCGCTTGTCCCCTCCTCCCTCACCTCCTGTAACCCGCTTGTCCTCTCCTCCCTCACCT
>NW_022280727.1:18187-20293 GCF_004355925.1 Anarrhichthys ocellatus | reverse complement strand
TTACAGATTTTATTTAGTTTTATTTACAGATTTTATTTAGTTTTATTAACAGATTTTATTTAGTTTTATTAACAGATTTTATTTAGTTTTATCAACAGATTTTATTTAGTTTTATTAACAGATTTTATTTAGTTTTTCAGCTGTCGTGCTGAACGATCTCGTAATTTTTTTTCAGGGAGAAGTCAAAGAAATTCGCCGAGCAAGCGGCCGCCGTCGTCTGTCTGCGAGTGCTTGGGATACCAGAGGGTCGCATCGGCGAGGAAGACTCCGGCCTGGTCTGCAAGAGGAAGAGGGAGGGGGAGGGGAAGCCGAACGGCACCGCGGAGGAAGAGGAAGAGGGGAGCAACAAACGTCACGTGTTCGAGACCCAACAGGAGACGGACGACAAGAAGAAGAGCGTCGGCGTGGAGAACGGTGAGCGTCACAAACAACCGATGACGTCATGAGGAGTCAGAAGACGAGACGTTTGTGTGAACCGGGAAACAAATCAACAGTTTCTTTATTTTAGATTTTTTGTTTGTTTCTCTGCATCAGAAAGATTCTCATATGAAGTTCAGATTGTCATATATATATATATATATATATATATATATATATATATATATATATATCTCGCTCTCTCTCTCTCTCATTTGAATAGAATCCATGTTTCTTTGTTTACCTGGTCACTGAAGAGGTTCAGATGTTCACCAGTAGGGGGCAGAGCTGAACCTTCATATTCACGATTCATCATTTCATATTCCTGAATGAACTCGGTGCCTTATGGAACTTTTTAAAATCATGGTTTTGGAAACTTATAACCGTTTGCTTCATCCGTTGATGATGGATCGAGTTTTATTTTATTCGTCATCGTTCACGAAAGTTTTCAGCTGAGAAATCTTCCTCATGATGAACCTGAAGGTTTCATGTTTGTTTATTTTATTGTTTTCTGAAGTTAAAGTCTCAACTGAAAACTATTAAAAGACACAAACAAAGGTGATGAATTTCTTTATCTGTGTGTTATTTATTATTATTATTATTTATTTATGCAGTACTGGAATGTAACTAAGTACATTTACTCGAGTACTGAAGTACACATTTGAGCTGCTTTACTTCATTCTTTTCGTGCCACTTTCTACTTTTATCTGACAGCTTTAGTTACTTTACAAATAAACATGTTTCACACTAAACATAGTTTATAGAATATTATGTTTAGTTATGAATTCAACAAGTTTATACAAGCAGCTGAAACAATTAGTTGTATTATGAACTGTTTTATAATAATAATAATAATAATGACAACGTTTAGTAATATTAATAGTATTCACTGTGTGGCATTAGTACTTTTACTGTAACAGTATTTTTACAGTATGGTAATACTGTAACAGTATTTTCACAGTGTGGTATTAGTACTTTCACTGTAACAGTATTTTCACAGTGTGGTATTAGTACTTCTACTACACTAAATGATGTAAATACTTCCTGTGTCTCTGCTCTAATGATTAAAAAGTCCTGAATTGAACCTGAGAGATGTTGACGCCCAGCTACTGACGTCATCACCGGGCTGGCTAATGGTGCCTTCACGGCACTGGGAAATATGAGAATAACTGACACCATGTTTGTTAATGCGGCTGAGTCTCAAAATAAACTAAAATAAAAATATAAAAGTTATTGCGCTACATTTATTATTAAGTTAATATTTTTTAGCCATATTTAAAACATCTTGTTGCAAACTGACGTGTGAAAACTAACATCCGATAAACTTTACAGGAAATTTGTGTCGGCAGTAAAAGTACAAAAACATGATGTGAGAAGTACCGATAAAAACCAGCTCTTTTAAATCTATCAGTATATGATATATTAATAATAGTAAAACAAAAGTACAAAAAAATAAAGGTACTACACCATACAAACATTGTGTTGAAGAAAATGTATAGTTGTACAAAATATATATACAAATAAATACAAAACAAGAAAAAATGTCAAATGGAATTTCCAATATGCAAATTACATAATTTAAATGTCAAATTTGACACAAGTGGGAAATGATGTTATTTTGAGATTACATTTTTCATTTTAATTTAGTCCGTTAAATGCTTTAGTATATTTGGCAGTCGTTATTTTTAT
>NW_022280727.1:0-8187 GCF_004355925.1 Anarrhichthys ocellatus | reverse complement strand
TATATATATTATATATATTATTTCTCTTTATATAATGTCCTTACATCGCTAGAAATGGTAACGTACCGACTTTTTCCGAGTAGACCGTGAATGCATCACAGGGATCAACCTGGAGGAGAGTAAAGAAAAACTCTCTAACCAGAAACCACCGAAGAAGAACAACAAGTTTACACAACAATGGGACTTTTTCCGGTTTTCACACTTCAGAGTACGATACATTACTTATTGATCGAGTCGATTACCGGTTAACAACTTTTAGTCGAGGGGGAAATTAGTTATAAATTAGTCGACGTGTTTTATTGTTGTTTGTCGGAGTTCTGATGGAAGTGAGTGAGACGGGTCACTTTTAACAGACAGACAGGTCGTTTTAACGGCTGTCTCTCTGTGGACGCTCTGCGTGTCTTCCGGTTCAATGTCCTCAGCAAACTGCGCGGAGGAGCTGGACTTCAGGCTCGTCTTCGAGGAGGACGCCAGACGGACGGCGACAGGTACGGGTCAGTTCATTTTGGCGACGTTAGTTAATTAAATTGTCAACACGAAGCGTGAAGCTGGTGGGAACTAGCGAGCGTTACACCGGAAGTTATGTGGCCGTCGGAATAAAACAGTCTGCCAACAGTTCCGGAAACATAATTTAAGATTAGTTAAGTCACTAAACCATCTTTTATATGACATTTCTTATTATTTTTAATAGCTGACATTACATTTTTGAATGGACTATTTATTTTACTGTGCAACTTGATTCATATAACTTTAAAGTTATATTTTTATATATTTTATTATCTTATTCTAACTTGCACTATTTTATATTTAAATGATAGTGTTTTTATTCTTACGTGACATAAAATAAACATAATGAGTATTGATGGAGAGAGCCTCATACTTTTATATTAAGGACTACTTCTCTGTATTTATTATGCACATGAATGTGTGTTTATGTGAGTGCATGTACAGTAGTGTGATCGAGCAGCTCTATATAATTCAGAGGTAATAATTTAAGGATTCAGTAAAATATAAAACAATAATGCTATATCAAATATGAGAAGTTATGATTGAAACGCCTAATAAATAGCATCAAGCTTGATTAATGTAGTTTGTATATTTATGTTTATATTTATGTCTTAGAGCCTAGTAACAATAATGTTTTCATATTATTTATTATTAGACTGTTACATGTTAGATATTATAAAAACAGTCAGCCATCTCATCACCTGGACCTGAATTATTATGTAATATGTAATAATGTTACATGTTTATATCAGATGTGTAGAAGAGAACACTTTCCCTGTTGGGTTGTTAGAGCACGGGCTTTTACTTTGAAAACCGGAAGTTGTGCTGTCTGACTTTAGTGGATGTGACACCTCCAGCTGTCGGCTGTTAAATTTAGTTGTTTATAAAAATAAACCAGTGAAAGCTACGGAGACTCTTTACATTGATTATTGTTTTATATCGCGGTTAACGCTTATATTTTAGGATTTAACTCACTACACCTTCATATTATAAGAAGTTAAATTATACTAAATATGAGTTATTATTTAGTCCTCACTGTGAGCGCTGCAACTGATGATTGTTTTTTATTGTTCATTAAACTCACAATTATTTTTGATTAATTGATTCGTTGTTTGTTCATAAAATGGCAGAAAAATGGGGGGGAAAGCCCAAGATGACGTCATGAAATGTCTTTCTGTGTTCACAACTCAATTTACTGTCACAGAGGAGGAAAATATTCACATTTAAAAAACTAAAACGACTCAAACTATTTACAGAGTATCAGAATCGGGGCAAATAATCTGCGAGTTCACAACTAATCGATTAATCGCTGCAGCTCTACTCACTATAGTCTGTTCTTCACTTTGATTATTTGATTTCTTATGATTCACATTATATGTTTTTAGTTAATTTACCAATTGTTTGATTCATAAAATGTCTGAGAAAAAGAGATAAATTCACATCAACAACATCATTTGCTGATTTTTTTTTTAAGGAATCAAAACTGAAAAGTTGTTAATAATTTGTTGATCAATAAATGTTTTTGGTCAATTAACCGATTAATAATTAAAATACTTTATTAAGCAACAACACTTAGCGTCTACAGTCACGCTAGCAGCTCTGTACTTTAGCACAGTGGTGTTGAGCTACATGCTAACATGCTAACGTTTAGCTGGTGTTGGCAACTTAGCATGCTAACATTAGCGAATATACAGCTGAGGCTGATTGAAGGTGTTTAGTTCTGCAGGTTTGTGGTCATGAACTAAAGTGTTAGACACATTTACATGTTGACCTGATGGTGGCGCTATGACCAGATGTTTCAGTCTGGACCAAAGTGAGGAAACACTGCTCTCGCAGCTAAATATGGCAAAAAAATCTTAAGTTCCAGTTTGTTAACAGGAAGAATTTAATGCTTTTCAACTGAATGTCTGAAAGACGTTTGAGGAATTCACCGTTAGCTTTTTGTTAAATCGTGCGGCTCATTTGTCTTTTTTTCTCTAGATAGTCCTCTGCAGCCGTCGTTGAGTTCAGTGAATATTCCTCGTTTCTCCTCATAAACAGGATTCTAGACTAACAGAACGGTTGCAGCAGTATTTGAGACATACAGAAAGACAGACAGAGATGGATAGATAGAGAGAGAGAGGCAGACAGACACATCAGATGTATGTTGTGTGACTGTGTTTCAGACAGCGTGTCGCCTGTCTTGCTGCAGGTTTTACTTCCTGGTTTTCTAACCGCTCTGTGGCAGCCAGCTGGCAGCGGGCATCCCCCCCCCCCCTCTCTTTGAGGGTTTCATGCAAAAGAAGCAGTGAGTGGAGCCACTGAAGCAGATCACCGTTGTCACTTTGACGCCTTTTTACATTTTTATGTATTTGCATGTAACCCATCAGGTGTGTCGGAGCGACAGAGAGAGTAATAATAGACGTGTGAGTGTGTGTGTGTGTGTGTGTGGTGCAGCAGCTGTGTGAATGAATTCACTGAGCTGTAGATAAGAAGTCTGGAGTGAACATGTGACACCAGACGTCCACAGGTGTGAACTACGTCACATAGGTAGAGACGAAGTGTTAACAGGAGCTGCAACTCATTTTTATCAGCAGTTAATCTGAATAAATGAAATAAATATTATTGTCATAAACAATCTCTGACGTCACTCAGTTCAAATGTCTTGTTTTGTCCGACCAACAGTCCAAAACTTATGTTAATATATTCAGTTCACAGCGATATTAATACTTAATACTACATATCTATACTTGTCTCTCTGCTGAGTTCTGCCTGTTGACAAACTTTATTAAACAAGTTGTACCTGAAGGAACTGAACTGTAAACTGATGCTGTAGATGTTGACCTAAACAACAGCAACATATTCAATATTTAGCATTTGCTGTGTGAATTAGTTCCTTTTTATTGCATGAAGGTTTTAGGGTGTCGGCCTGCTGCTCGTGTTCAGATGATGGATGATGTGTTAGCTGCTCGTCAATAAAGAAGAAAAACAAAACAAGCGTGTTTCCAATGCAAATGATCACATGTCTGATTTACACGTTGGTTCATCTCCTCCTCTCAGGTCCAGACCTCAATGTGAGGACTCCTCCCTCCTCCACTCAGGCTCTGGCCGAGCAGCTAGTCAGCCAGGAGCTGCAAAGTTTCCCCTACCAGTATAATGACCATTACCAGTCTCAGGGGCCCCAGTACGGCGCCCTGGGGAACCCCAGAACCTTTGACTGCCCGAGTATCCAGATCACCTCCATCGCACCCAACAACCATGTGGAGCCGGTCAGTAACCAGGGAGCTTTGGCGGTGGGTGGTGCTGAAGGGGGTTACCCCGAGGGGTCCTGGTCCAGAGGCCAGCTCTACCTGCCCCTGGTCCCTTGCTACCGGGACCCGGCGCTCTGCCCGAGCCCCTGCAGCAGCCTGTCCTCCAGGAGCTGGATGTCCGACCTCTCCTCCTGCGAGTCCTTCTCCCACGTCTACGACGACGTGGAGGTGGAGCTGAGCGACGCCGCCTGCCTCGCCCTCGGTTCCCCCATCGGGTCACCCCTGGGGTCCCCGGGCTGCGGGGGCGGGGCCTTCGGGGTGGAGCTGTGGCAACAAAAATACCAACATCCTTCAGCCTTCAGTCCGGCGCTGTCGCCCCAACAGTCGCCCTGCCACTCCCCTCGCACCAGCGTCACTGAGGAGAGCTGGCTGAACCGCCGGCCCACCTCCAGGTATGTCCTCCAGGTCCACTAACGTCTGATTAGTACCTTTATTTATTTCACTCGGTCAAAGATCTCTTTTCTTCTTCATGCTAGTAAACCCTGCTAATCCTGACCAAACCTCTTCCTCAGGCCGTCGTCCAGACCGACGTCCCCCTGCGGTAAGAGACGCCACTCCAGCGCCGACCGCCCCCACACCCGCTCGCCCTCGCCTCACCACTCCCCCAGCCCCACCCCGGGCGCCTCTCCGCGGGGCAGCATGACTGACGACACCTGCGTGGTGGGAAGCCCCGGTGCCCTGGGGCCCCTCCTGATGTCCGGCTACCAGGAGCTGGACGTCCCATCCAAGACCAGGAGGACGTCGGGGATCCAGCTGGGCCTCCTGGCCGGTCAGGGAGACCCGGGGCTGGAGCCCTTCCTGGACTCTCCCGGCGAGGAGGGACATGAACAGGATGTCCTGGAGGATCTCTTCCTTCAGGTGCCGTCCCACTTCAGCTGGAACAAACCCAAACCGGGGAACCCTCCTCTGTTCAGGTTGGTTTATCTTCAAACCGCTATTATTACTTTCACACATGCTAGTTCTCTGATTTTGTTATCATGTAAGTAATGAATTTAGTGCTGAAACAATACAAAGAAAGTAGAGTGAGAACATTCTAAATGACATGAGAAGATTGACACCCCTCTTCTATCTAATGGTTAAGTATAGAGCTACAGCCAGCTGCTGCTTAGCTTAGCTTAACTTAGCTTAGCTTAGCACAAAGACTGGAAACAGGGGGAAACAGATAGCCTGGCTCTGTCCGAAGGAAACAAAACCCGGCTTCATATTTATCTCACAAACATGAGTGATATCAAATCTTCTCGTGTAACTCAAGTGTATTTTTACCAAAATGTTGTTGAAAATGTCTCCTTTCTAACTTCCTGTCCTCTGACTGCAGTTACAAGCCTCAGAGATCCAGTAATTTAAGGACCCAGTACTTTAAGGATCCACTACTTTACTCTTTATGTGTCTGTTGCCTCCAGGACCTCGTCCCCCCCTCCTCTGGACTGGCCTCTGCCCAACCAGTACGACCAGTGTGAGCTGAAGGTGGAGGTCCAGCCCAGATCGTACCACAGGGCTCACTATGAGACGGAGGGCAGCAGGGGCTCCATCAAGGCAGCTACTGTAGGACATCCTCTCGTCAAAGTAAGACACACACACACACACACACACACACACTTGTCTCTTTACACTCACATTGATTACGTTCCTGCACTCGCTCTGCTTGTAACTGACTTGTTGTGGTGTTATAAAGCGAGAGGCTTTAATCAGTGAACGTGACGGTTCTCTCACAGACGGGTCATTTATTTAGGACACACACATTAAAGGGCAACACACGACGTCAAGACATGATGGAGGCTTCAAGATATGAAGTATTTACACAAAACATGAGCAATCTCTTCAAATGAGTCATAACTTGGTTGACCTGTAATGAACCCATAATGGGGTCCATGACTTTATCTGGTACTTTCTGAAACTAACCGACAACACTTTAGATAATCATGAATCATTTGCGTTATTAATAAAGTAAGTCAGACATTATCTTGAGGATGTTCTACGTCTCTCAGGTTTGTATTACATGTAATCGAGAGGCTTTCTGGGTTTAGAGACCAAAGCAACATTTAAAGGCTCTGAAACACCGAGTGTCACCAGCTTCGGTCGGTTTGTGGATCTAAAGGTTCTCGGGTCCTCCGGTGACGCGTCAGCGAGCAGCTGAGCTCATGGATCAGAGGAGGCGAAGTAAAGCTCCATCAAGGCCTCGTATGTAACGGACACCAGCAGGTCTATTCTGGTGTCACATTCTGAGGCCACAGCAGCTTCCTGCTGTCATGTGACCAGAGGGATGGAACACATGTTTTACATGTGTTCCGATTAATAAAGAGGCTTTTGTTGTGTAGTAATTTATGTTTATTTGTTTCATTTATATTTATTTTATTAGTATTTACTATCTTATTATCATTTATTATTTTCTATTTATTATCTGTTATTATTTATTTTTATTTTTAATTTGTTTGTTTCTCATTATTTACTTTTTTTATTGTCATTGTTCAGTAATATTTATTGGGCTTTTTTTATAAAGCAAAAACAAAGAAATGTTTATTTCAGTAAACATGTCTCTCCTCACTATTAGCATTGAGCTAAGCTAGCCTGACTCTCTTTAACTTCTAATTATGAAGTAAATGTTGATCTTCCCTTCTCACCCAACATGTTGGACTCTTAATTATATATATTATATAATATATTTATACAGTATATACAGTATATACATAATATATACTTAACACTAGGACATGCTGCCAACTTCACTCCGAGTTTAGTCCAAATTGGACTGATTTCATTATTAATATTATTTGACATTAAACTGTATTAGTAGTAGTGTTTCTGGTGGTGAAGATGCTTCACATGTCTGTGAGATGTTGTGCAGCTCTTCATCAGACGTGAATCTTTGTGTCTTTGTCTCTTTGTGTCTCTTCCAGTTGAGTGGGTCCGGCGAGCAGCCGCTCAGCATGGTGCTGTTCATCGGCACGGCGGACGACCGCTACCTCCGGCCTCATCCCTTCTACCAGGTCCACCGCGTGACGGGGAAGACGGTCACCACCACCTGCCACGAGAAGATCATGGGCGGCACCAAGATCCTGGAGGTCCCTCTGCTTCCAGATAACAACATGGCTGCCAGGTAACAGAGGGGTTCACCGTGTTTTGTTCTGCTGGTGCATCTTGTTACCAACCAGCGGTCTTTCTGTGTATCTTCTGCTCCTCAGCATCGACTGCGCCGGCATCTTGAAGCTGCGTAACGCCGACATCGAGCTGAAGAAAGGGGAGATGGACATCGGGAGGAAGAACACGAGGGTCCGTGTTGTGTTCAGGGTCGCCCTCCCACAGCAGGACGGCCGCATGCTGTGGCTGCAGACGACGTCCAATCCGGTGGAGTGCTGTGAGTCGGCCTTTTGATGTGAAGGCATCACATTTACGTGAGATTTAGAGTGACTTCCAGTGAGGTCGACGGCACAAAGGTTCATTTCATTCATTGTGAAAGAAGCAGAGGAGGCAAATTCATGCTTGTGCTAAACTACAAGATCATAATCAGTGAGGGTTCAGTCAACACTTCCTTTCCCTCTCAAAGTACATGTGCTGGTGCTGTAGTACATGTACTGAAGTACCGCGTGGTGTTTGCAGCCCAGCGCTCCGGTCAGGATCTTCCTCTGGTGGAGAGCTTCAGTCCATCCAGCTGCTGTGTGGACGGAGGAGAGGAGCTGCTCATCAGCGGCTCCAACATCTCCACACAGTCCAGGGTGGTGTTCATGGAGAAAGGAGCCGGTGAGATGGCTCCACCTTCACTTACTGCACTTTGAAACGCGTCTACGTTACGTTTTGTCAGACGTTGTTTTGAACGTAACGCGTTTTCTCCCCTCAGATGGAAGACCGTTGTGGGAAATGGACGCCAGAGTTGTGCCAGAAAAAAGCAGCGGAGTAAGTAGAAACATTCAGCATGTTTCACATTAGTGTTCACAGATCAGAGTAAAGGGCGAGGCTGTTATCTTCATATTTATATCACTCTGCAGCTTCCTGCTACGGCCTGTATTCAATTCCTGTTTAGAGTTAATTATGTTTTAGCGTCCGTTACCCAAGCCCTTCCTCATCATGTTTCCTTCTTTGAAGGGTCGATCTTAGATATTTACTAGTTTTTGGAGTTTTTAAATGTCACCTAAGATGGTGACTAAGATTCCCTGGAGAGGAAGTAAACGAGAGACACCAACACGTCTCTGAGACAGTTACTCTTATTTATTTACATTAAAGACAATGAAACATGTTTATGTTGCATTTTGTCCATGAATGTGTTCTTCTTTTGTTATCTAGCAACTAAATACATTTTACATAAACTTCTGTCTTCCTCTCACAAACACGTTGAAGCAGAGAAAGCTCCTTAAATACAGTAGATATAAATAAATATAAATAAATACAGTAGATATAA
>NW_022280726.1:18195-20301 GCF_004355925.1 Anarrhichthys ocellatus | reverse complement strand
TTACAGATTTTATTTAGTTTTATTTACAGATTTTATTTAGTTTTATTAACAGATTTTATTTAGTTTTATTAACAGATTTTATTTAGTTTTATCAACAGATTTTATTTAGTTTTATTAACAGATTTTATTTAGTTTTTCAGCTGTCGTGCTGAACGATCTCGTAATTTTTTTTCAGGGAGAAGTCAAAGAAATTCGCCGAGCAAGCGGCCGCCGTCGTCTGTCTGCGAGTGCTTGGGATACCAGAGGGTCGCATCGGCGAGGAAGACTCCGGCCTGGTCTGCAAGAGGAAGAGGGAGGGGGAGGGGAAGCCGAACGGCACCGCGGAGGAAGAGGAAGAGGGGAGCAACAAACGTCACGTGTTCGAGACCCAACAGGAGACGGACGACAAGAAGAAGAGCGTCGGCGTGGAGAACGGTGAGCGTCACAAACAACCGATGACGTCATGAGGAGTCAGAAGACGAGACGTTTGTGTGAACCGGGAAACAAATCAACAGTTTCTTTATTTTAGATTTTTTGTTTGTTTCTCTGCATCAGAAAGATTCTCATATGAAGTTCAGATTGTCATATATATATATATATATATATATATATATATATATATATATATATATCTCGCTCTCTCTCTCTCTCATTTGAATAGAATCCATGTTTCTTTGTTTACCTGGTCACTGAAGAGGTTCAGATGTTCACCAGTAGGGGGCAGAGCTGAACCTTCATATTCACGATTCATCATTTCATATTCCTGAATGAACTCGGTGCCTTATGGAACTTTTTAAAATCATGGTTTTGGAAACTTATAACCGTTTGCTTCATCCGTTGATGATGGATCGAGTTTTATTTTATTCGTCATCGTTCACGAAAGTTTTCAGCTGAGAAATCTTCCTCATGATGAACCTGAAGGTTTCATGTTTGTTTATTTTATTGTTTTCTGAAGTTAAAGTCTCAACTGAAAACTATTAAAAGACACAAACAAAGGTGATGAATTTCTTTATCTGTGTGTTATTTATTATTATTATTATTTATTTATGCAGTACTGGAATGTAACTAAGTACATTTACTCGAGTACTGAAGTACACATTTGAGCTGCTTTACTTCATTCTTTTCGTGCCACTTTCTACTTTTATCTGACAGCTTTAGTTACTTTACAAATAAACATGTTTCACACTAAACATAGTTTATAGAATATTATGTTTAGTTATGAATTCAACAAGTTTATACAAGCAGCTGAAACAATTAGTTGTATTATGAACTGTTTTATAATAATAATAATAATAATGACAACGTTTAGTAATATTAATAGTATTCACTGTGTGGCATTAGTACTTTTACTGTAACAGTATTTTTACAGTATGGTAATACTGTAACAGTATTTTCACAGTGTGGTATTAGTACTTTCACTGTAACAGTATTTTCACAGTGTGGTATTAGTACTTCTACTACACTAAATGATGTAAATACTTCCTGTGTCTCTGCTCTAATGATTAAAAAGTCCTGAATTGAACCTGAGAGATGTTGACGCCCAGCTACTGACGTCATCACCGGGCTGGCTAATGGTGCCTTCACGGCACTGGGAAATATGAGAATAACTGACACCATGTTTGTTAATGCGGCTGAGTCTCAAAATAAACTAAAATAAAAATATAAAAGTTATTGCGCTACATTTATTATTAAGTTAATATTTTTTAGCCATATTTAAAACATCTTGTTGCAAACTGACGTGTGAAAACTAACATCCGATAAACTTTACAGGAAATTTGTGTCGGCAGTAAAAGTACAAAAACATGATGTGAGAAGTACCGATAAAAACCAGCTCTTTTAAATCTATCAGTATATGATATATTAATAATAGTAAAACAAAAGTACAAAAAAATAAAGGTACTACACCATACAAACATTGTGTTGAAGAAAATGTATAGTTGTACAAAATATATATACAAATAAATACAAAACAAGAAAAAATGTCAAATGGAATTTCCAATATGCAAATTACATAATTTAAATGTCAAATTTGACACAAGTGGGAAATGATGTTATTTTGAGATTACATTTTTCATTTTAATTTAGTCCGTTAAATGCTTTAGTATATTTGGCAGTCGTTATTTTTAT
>NW_022280726.1:0-8195 GCF_004355925.1 Anarrhichthys ocellatus | reverse complement strand
TATATATATTATATATATTATTTCTCTTTATATAATGTCCTTACATCGCTAGAAATGGTAACGTACCGACTTTTTCCGAGTAGACCGTGAATGCATCACAGGGATCAACCTGGAGGAGAGTAAAGAAAAACTCTCTAACCAGAAACCACCGAAGAAGAACAACAAGTTTACACAACAATGGGACTTTTTCCGGTTTTCACACTTCAGAGTACGATACATTACTTATTGATCGAGTCGATTACCGGTTAACAACTTTTAGTCGAGGGGGAAATTAGTTATAAATTAGTCGACGTGTTTTATTGTTGTTTGTCGGAGTTCTGATGGAAGTGAGTGAGACGGGTCACTTTTAACAGACAGACAGGTCGTTTTAACGGCTGTCTCTCTGTGGACGCTCTGCGTGTCTTCCGGTTCAATGTCCTCAGCAAACTGCGCGGAGGAGCTGGACTTCAGGCTCGTCTTCGAGGAGGACGCCAGACGGACGGCGACAGGTACGGGTCAGTTCATTTTGGCGACGTTAGTTAATTAAATTGTCAACACGAAGCGTGAAGCTGGTGGGAACTAGCGAGCGTTACACCGGAAGTTATGTGGCCGTCGGAATAAAACAGTCTGCCAACAGTTCCGGAAACATAATTTAAGATTAGTTAAGTCACTAAACCATCTTTTATATGACATTTCTTATTATTTTTAATAGCTGACATTACATTTTTGAATGGACTATTTATTTTACTGTGCAACTTGATTCATATAACTTTAAAGTTATATTTTTATATATTTTATTATCTTATTCTAACTTGCACTATTTTATATTTAAATGATAGTGTTTTTATTCTTACGTGACATAAAATAAACATAATGAGTATTGATGGAGAGAGCCTCATACTTTTATATTAAGGACTACTTCTCTGTATTTATTATGCACATGAATGTGTGTTTATGTGAGTGCATGTACAGTAGTGTGATCGAGCAGCTCTATATAATTCAGAGGTAATAATTTAAGGATTCAGTAAAATATAAAACAATAATGCTATATCAAATATGAGAAGTTATGATTGAAACGCCTAATAAATAGCATCAAGCTTGATTAATGTAGTTTGTATATTTATGTTTATATTTATGTCTTAGAGCCTAGTAACAATAATGTTTTCATATTATTTATTATTAGACTGTTACATGTTAGATATTATAAAAACAGTCAGCCATCTCATCACCTGGACCTGAATTATTATGTAATATGTAATAATGTTACATGTTTATATCAGATGTGTAGAAGAGAACACTTTCCCTGTTGGGTTGTTAGAGCACGGGCTTTTACTTTGAAAACCGGAAGTTGTGCTGTCTGACTTTAGTGGATGTGACACCTCCAGCTGTCGGCTGTTAAATTTAGTTGTTTATAAAAATAAACCAGTGAAAGCTACGGAGACTCTTTACATTGATTATTGTTTTATATCGCGGTTAACGCTTATATTTTAGGATTTAACTCACTACACCTTCATATTATAAGAAGTTAAATTATACTAAATATGAGTTATTATTTAGTCCTCACTGTGAGCGCTGCAACTGATGATTGTTTTTTATTGTTCATTAAACTCACAATTATTTTTGATTAATTGATTCGTTGTTTGTTCATAAAATGGCAGAAAAATGGGGGGGAAAGCCCAAGATGACGTCATGAAATGTCTTTCTGTGTTCACAACTCAAATATATTAATTTACTGTCACAGAGGAGGAAAATATTCACATTTAAAAAACTAAAACGACTCAAACTATTTACAGAGTATCAGAATCGGGGCAAATAATCTGCGAGTTCACAACTAATCGATTAATCGCTGCAGCTCTACTCACTATAGTCTGTTCTTCACTTTGATTATTTGATTTCTTATGATTCACATTATATGTTTTTAGTTAATTTACCAATTGTTTGATTCATAAAATGTCTGAGAAAAAGAGATAAATTCACATCAACAACATCATTTGCTGATTTTTTTTTTAAGGAATCAAAACTGAAAAGTTGTTAATAATTTGTTGATCAATAAATGTTTTTGGTCAATTAACCGATTAATAATTAAAATACTTTATTAAGCAACAACACTTAGCGTCTACAGTCACGCTAGCAGCTCTGTACTTTAGCACAGTGGTGTTGAGCTACATGCTAACATGCTAACGTTTAGCTGGTGTTGGCAACTTAGCATGCTAACATTAGCGAATATACAGCTGAGGCTGATTGAAGGTGTTTAGTTCTGCAGGTTTGTGGTCATGAACTAAAGTGTTAGACACATTTACATGTTGACCTGATGGTGGCGCTATGACCAGATGTTTCAGTCTGGACCAAAGTGAGGAAACACTGCTCTCGCAGCTAAATATGGCAAAAAAATCTTAAGTTCCAGTTTGTTAACAGGAAGAATTTAATGCTTTTCAACTGAATGTCTGAAAGACGTTTGAGGAATTCACCGTTAGCTTTTTGTTAAATCGTGCGGCTCATTTGTCTTTTTTTCTCTAGATAGTCCTCTGCAGCCGTCGTTGAGTTCAGTGAATATTCCTCGTTTCTCCTCATAAACAGGATTCTAGACTAACAGAACGGTTGCAGCAGTATTTGAGACATACAGAAAGACAGACAGAGATGGATAGATAGAGAGAGAGAGGCAGACAGACACATCAGATGTATGTTGTGTGACTGTGTTTCAGACAGCGTGTCGCCTGTCTTGCTGCAGGTTTTACTTCCTGGTTTTCTAACCGCTCTGTGGCAGCCAGCTGGCAGCGGGCATCCCCCCCCCCCTCTCTTTGAGGGTTTCATGCAAAAGAAGCAGTGAGTGGAGCCACTGAAGCAGATCACCGTTGTCACTTTGACGCCTTTTTACATTTTTATGTATTTGCATGTAACCCATCAGGTGTGTCGGAGCGACAGAGAGAGTAATAATAGACGTGTGAGTGTGTGTGTGTGTGTGTGTGGTGCAGCAGCTGTGTGAATGAATTCACTGAGCTGTAGATAAGAAGTCTGGAGTGAACATGTGACACCAGACGTCCACAGGTGTGAACTACGTCACATAGGTAGAGACGAAGTGTTAACAGGAGCTGCAACTCATTTTTATCAGCAGTTAATCTGAATAAATGAAATAAATATTATTGTCATAAACAATCTCTGACGTCACTCAGTTCAAATGTCTTGTTTTGTCCGACCAACAGTCCAAAACTTATGTTAATATATTCAGTTCACAGCGATATTAATACTTAATACTACATATCTATACTTGTCTCTCTGCTGAGTTCTGCCTGTTGACAAACTTTATTCAACAAGTTGTACCTGAAGGAACTGAACTGTAAACTGATGCTGTAGATGTTGACCTAAACAACAGCAACATATTCAATATTTAGCATTTGCTGTGTGAATTAGTTCCTTTTTATTGCATGAAGGTTTTAGGGTGTCGGCCTGCTGCTCGTGTTCAGATGATGGATGATGTGTTAGCTGCTCGTCAATAAAGAAGAAAAACAAAACAAGCGTGTTTCCAATGCAAATGATCACATGTCTGATTTACACGTTGGTTCATCTCCTCCTCTCAGGTCCAGACCTCAATGTGAGGACTCCTCCCTCCTCCACTCAGGCTCTGGCCGAGCAGCTAGTCAGCCAGGAGCTGCAAAGTTTCCCCTACCAGTATAATGACCATTACCAGTCTCAGGGGCCCCAGTACGGCGCCCTGGGGAACCCCAGAACCTTTGACTGCCCGAGTATCCAGATCACCTCCATCGCACCCAACAACCATGTGGAGCCGGTCAGTAACCAGGGAGCTTTGGCGGTGGGTGGTGCTGAAGGGGGTTACCCCGAGGGGTCCTGGTCCAGAGGCCAGCTCTACCTGCCCCTGGTCCCTTGCTACCGGGACCCGGCGCTCTGCCCGAGCCCCTGCAGCAGCCTGTCCTCCAGGAGCTGGATGTCCGACCTCTCCTCCTGCGAGTCCTTCTCCCACGTCTACGACGACGTGGAGGTGGAGCTGAGCGACGCCGCCTGCCTCGCCCTCGGTTCCCCCATCGGGTCACCCCTGGGGTCCCCGGGCTGCGGGGGCGGGGCCTTCGGGGTGGAGCTGTGGCAACAAAAATACCAACATCCTTCAGCCTTCAGTCCGGCGCTGTCGCCCCAACAGTCGCCCTGCCACTCCCCTCGCACCAGCGTCACTGAGGAGAGCTGGCTGAACCGCCGGCCCACCTCCAGGTATGTCCTCCAGGTCCACTAACGTCTGATTAGTACCTTTATTTATTTCACTCGGTCAAAGATCTCTTTTCTTCTTCATGCTAGTAAACCCTGCTAATCCTGACCAAACCTCTTCCTCAGGCCGTCGTCCAGACCGACGTCCCCCTGCGGTAAGAGACGCCACTCCAGCGCCGACCGCCCCCACACCCGCTCGCCCTCGCCTCACCACTCCCCCAGCCCCACCCCGGGCGCCTCTCCGCGGGGCAGCATGACTGACGACACCTGCGTGGTGGGAAGCCCCGGTGCCCTGGGGCCCCTCCTGATGTCCGGCTACCAGGAGCTGGACGTCCCATCCAAGACCAGGAGGACGTCGGGGATCCAGCTGGGCCTCCTGGCCGGTCAGGGAGACCCGGGGCTGGAGCCCTTCCTGGACTCTCCCGGCGAGGAGGGACATGAACAGGATGTCCTGGAGGATCTCTTCCTTCAGGTGCCGTCCCACTTCAGCTGGAACAAACCCAAACCGGGGAACCCTCCTCTGTTCAGGTTGGTTTATCTTCAAACCGCTATTATTACTTTCACACATGCTAGTTCTCTGATTTTGTTATCATGTAAGTAATGAATTTAGTGCTGAAACAATACAAAGAAAGTAGAGTGAGAACATTCTAAATGACATGAGAAGATTGACACCCCTCTTCTATCTAATGGTTAAGTATAGAGCTACAGCCAGCTGCTGCTTAGCTTAGCTTAACTTAGCTTAGCTTAGCACAAAGACTGGAAACAGGGGGAAACAGATAGCCTGGCTCTGTCCGAAGGAAACAAAACCCGGCTTCATATTTATCTCACAAACATGAGTGATATCAAATCTTCTCGTGTAACTCAAGTGTATTTTTACCAAAATGTTGTTGAAAATGTCTCCTTTCTAACTTCCTGTCCTCTGACTGCAGTTACAAGCCTCAGAGATCCAGTAATTTAAGGACCCAGTACTTTAAGGATCCACTACTTTACTCTTTATGTGTCTGTTGCCTCCAGGACCTCGTCCCCCCCTCCTCTGGACTGGCCTCTGCCCAACCAGTACGACCAGTGTGAGCTGAAGGTGGAGGTCCAGCCCAGATCGTACCACAGGGCTCACTATGAGACGGAGGGCAGCAGGGGCTCCATCAAGGCAGCTACTGTAGGACATCCTCTCGTCAAAGTAAGACACACACACACACACACACACACACACTTGTCTCTTTACACTCACATTGATTACGTTCCTGCACTCGCTCTGCTTGTAACTGACTTGTTGTGGTGTTATAAAGCGAGAGGCTTTAATCAGTGAACGTGACGGTTCTCTCACAGACGGGTCATTTATTTAGGACACACACATTAAAGGGCAACACACGACGTCAAGACATGATGGAGGCTTCAAGATATGAAGTATTTACACAAAACATGAGCAATCTCTTCAAATGAGTCATAACTTGGTTGACCTGTAATGAACCCATAATGGGGTCCATGACTTTATCTGGTACTTTCTGAAACTAACCGACAACACTTTAGATAATCATGAATCATTTGCGTTATTAATAAAGTAAGTCAGACATTATCTTGAGGATGTTCTACGTCTCTCAGGTTTGTATTGCATGTAATCGAGAGGCTTTCTGGGTTTAGAGACCAAAGCAACATTTAAAGGCTCTGAAACACCGAGTGTCACCAGCTTCGGTCGGTTTGTGGATCTAAAGGTTCTCGGGTCCTCCGGTGACGCGTCAGCGAGCAGCTGAGCTCATGGATCAGAGGAGGCGAAGTAAAGCTCCATCAAGGCCTCGTATGTAACGGACACCAGCAGGTCTATTCTGGTGTCACATTCTGAGGCCACAGCAGCTTCCTGCTGTCATGTGACCAGAGGGATGGAACACATGTTTTACATGTGTTCCGATTAATAAAGAGGCTTTTGTTGTGTAGTAATTTATGTTTATTTGTTTCATTTATATTTATTTTATTAGTATTTACTATCTTATTATCATTTATTATTTTCTATTTATTATCTGTTATTATTTATTTTTATTTTTAATTTGTTTGTTTCTCATTATTTACTTTTTTTATTGTCATTGTTCAGTAATATTTATTGGGCTTTTTTTATAAAGCAAAAACAAAGAAATGTTTATTTCAGTAAACATGTCTCTCCTCACTATTAGCATTGAGCTAAGCTAGCCTGACTCTCTTTAACTTCTAATTATGAAGTAAATGTTGATCTTCCCTTCTCACCCAACATGTTGGACTCTTAATTATATATATTATATAATATATTTATACAGTATATACAGTATATACATAATATATACTTAACACTAGGACATGCTGCCAACTTCACTCCGAGTTTAGTCCAAATTGGACTGATTTCATTATTAATATTATTTGACATTAAACTGTATTAGTAGTAGTGTTTCTGGTGGTGAAGATGCTTCACATGTCTGTGAGATGTTGTGCAGCTCTTCATCAGACGTGAATCTTTGTGTCTTTGTCTCTTTGTGTCTCTTCCAGTTGAGTGGGTCCGGCGAGCAGCCGCTCAGCATGGTGCTGTTCATCGGCACGGCGGACGACCGCTACCTCCGGCCTCATCCCTTCTACCAGGTCCACCGCGTGACGGGGAAGACGGTCACCACCACCTGCCACGAGAAGATCATGGGCGGCACCAAGATCCTGGAGGTCCCTCTGCTTCCAGATAACAACATGGCTGCCAGGTAACAGAGGGGTTCACCGTGTTTTGTTCTGCTGGTGCATCTTGTTACCAACCAGCGGTCTTTCTGTGTATCTTCTGCTCCTCAGCATCGACTGCGCCGGCATCTTGAAGCTGCGTAACGCCGACATCGAGCTGAAGAAAGGGGAGATGGACATCGGGAGGAAGAACACGAGGGTCCGTGTTGTGTTCAGGGTCGCCCTCCCACAGCAGGACGGCCGCATGCTATGGCTGCAGACGACGTCCAATCCGGTGGAGTGCTGTGAGTCGGCCTTTTGATGTGAAGGCATCACATTTACGTGAGATTTAGAGTGACTTCCAGTGAGGTCGACGGCACAAAGGTTCATTTCATTCATTGTGAAAGAAGCAGAGGAGGCAAATTCATGCTTGTGCTAAACTACAAGATCATAATCAGTGAGGGTTCAGTCAACACTTCCTTTCCCTCTCAAAGTACATGTGCTGGTGCTGTAGTACATGTACTGAAGTACCGCGTGGTGTTTGCAGCCCAGCGCTCCGGTCAGGATCTTCCTCTGGTGGAGAGCTTCAGTCCATCCAGCTGCTGTGTGGACGGAGGAGAGGAGCTGCTCATCAGCGGCTCCAACATCTCCACACAGTCCAGGGTGGTGTTCATGGAGAAAGGAGCCGGTGAGATGGCTCCACCTTCACTTACTGCACTTTGAAACGCGTCTACGTTACGTTTTGTCAGACGTTGTTTTGAACGTAACGCGTTTTCTCCCCTCAGATGGAAGACCGTTGTGGGAAATGGACGCCAGAGTTGTGCCAGAAAAAAGCAGCGGAGTAAGTAGAAACATTCAGCATGTTTCACATTAGTGTTCACAGATCAGAGTAAAGGGCGAGGCTGTTATCTTCATATTTATATCACTCTGCAGCTTCCTGCTACGGCCTGTATTCAATTCCTGTTTAGAGTTAATTATGTTTTAGCGTCCGTTACCCAAGCCCTTCCTCATCATGTTTCCTTCTTTGAAGGGTCGATCTTAGATATTTACTAGTTTTTGGAGTTTTTAAATGTCACCTAAGATGGTGACTAAGATTCCCTGGAGAGGAAGTAAACGAGAGACACCAACACGTCTCTGAGACAGTTACTCTTATTTATTTACATTAAAGACAATGAAACATGTTTATGTTGCATTTTGTCCATGAATGTGTTCTTCTTTTGTTATCTAGCAACTAAATACATTTTACATAAACTTCTGTCTTCCTCTCACAAACACGTTGAAGCAGAGAAAGCTCCTTAAATACAGTAGATATAAATAAATATAAATAAATACAGTAGATATAA
>NW_022280725.1:9864-20307 GCF_004355925.1 Anarrhichthys ocellatus | reverse complement strand
CACACACACACACACACACACACACACACACACACACACACACACACTCAAACATAGCCTGCCACAATAATACACACACACACACAAAGAGGATCATGGACCACCACCTAACCACTTACACACACATACGATTGCCTGTCCATGAGGAGTTGCGGTAGAATAAAAGAAAGCAAGTCAAAGCTAAATAAAGAAGCAAATAAATTATTCATTTTAATGATTCAAAGATGTACAGATGAAGCTGAAAAGAGGACAGTAGGAGAGCAATGTCACGATAGCAACGTTTTAACTTTTGCACCAAGTCATGATTGACCTGCTAAGGGGCCCAGGGCAAAGAGTGAGCTGCTGGGCCACCCCAACCCCACCACTCACTGTGGAATGTGTACAGTTTTTCTATGTTGGAATACTACCTCGCCTCCCATACATATGCCATGTGGTTATTTGACTAAACACAAATTAATTTAAATATATGCAAAATATGAACACAAAACTGAAATAATGAACGTCTTAAAATATGATTTTGAGAAGATGAAACTGTTTGTTTAACAATATCTTGACACAAGTGGTATGGATGAATAATAAGAACATGTGTTTAGATAATACCTATATTTTGACGCTATGTTATTATTGGCTCAGTGATTAATGGCTCAGTGAGCCAATAATGGATTACGTGAAGACGAACATGCACACTGTTAATACCTAGCATCTAGATTCCTCAGACAGCCTGATCTCCTAAAAACTCTGTTCCATTTCACCTAAAGTGCATTGTCGATTACGTCTCGCTAGGTTTAGCGACTTTTGGAGTGCTGCTAGCTACTTTCATTGTAAAGGAGTTGGCAAAACTGGGCTGGGTTTTCAGATTCATCAACAAAGGTCACTAAAACGTTTCGTTGACTATTCCTCCCATCGGAGAGAAATTAAGGTCTGAGATGTTCGCTCTCTCGTGTGCAGTGCGATAGCAGGGGCTACTCACCAGGGGGAGCCGTAGATCTTGAATCCCCGCACAGTGACGTCGGAGTCCTGCAGGTAGATGCAGTTGGTGAGCAGCGACTGGACGTTCTCGTAATTCTCCGGCTTCAACTTGGAGGCAGAGGGGAAGTAGTAGAAGTCCTGCTTGATCAGGTCAGCCATAAACTCCTGGTCAAAGGTCAACTCGTGGTTGCCGGCGATTACGATCTTGATGTCGTAGGGCAGGGTACCTGGCGGGAATGGAGAGAGGGAAGAAGAGAGGTGAAAAAAGGAAAGGGAAGGTGAACAAATGGTTAGGGGAGTAGGGAAAAAAGGGAGAAAAGGTTGAGTAGAAGCAAGAAAAATGTAAAGTAAAGGGAAGATGGGATTCATTGAGAAGTGACAAGGACAATGCAAAGCGCAAGCAAAATTTGATAAAGAAGGACATCAAATTTTGGTAACAAAGAGAGAAAAGACAAGAGGGGAGGAAGAGGAGAAGTGATAATTAAGAAAAAGGGGGTGGAAACAGAAAAGGCAAGAGAGAAAAAGGATGGAGACAAGAACGGAGATGAAGCATGGTTCATAGACTGTATATACATAAGAATTGGATGTAGTCATGGTGACATCACCCATTGGTTTGCGAACGGCGGTTTTGAAGACTCAAGTTTGGTATTTTGACAGTCGCCATCTTGTTTCTTTGACTATTGTCATCTTGGAGCTATGAACAATCGCAAGTTGAACAAGACTACCCAAAATGTTGTAATTAACCTTCATGAACTGTAAACACACTATGAAAGGGTCAAAACACACTATGAAAGGGTCAAAGTTCTAGATGGAAACACGGACAACTTCCAGACCAGACAAGGTCGTGGAAGTGACCTGTCAATCACAAGGTAGCCCCGCCCCAAAGCATACCCGGCTTTATGATCTATTTGACTCAAAATGGACCATTATTTACTTAATAAACATTGTATTGACACACATGTATTGAAGAAGATTTAAAACTAGCAATGTTTACTGAGGTAATAAATCAAGTGAGAAGTAGGGTCATTTTCTCATTGATGTCTACACAATCAGACTTCTTTTTGCAACCAAAGGAGTCGCCCTCTAATGGCCAGTAGAGAGAATGCAGGTTTAAGGCATTCACTTTTCAGAACGGGAGCTTGCCACCTGGGAGAGATAGAGGCGGAAATAGAAAATGGAAGGAGACATCAGGACATGGAAGGGAGAGACAGGAGATGTATGGGGAAGGAGTGAGAGAAAGGAAATGAAGGAAAGAAGGCTGGCAGACAAAGTAGAGAGCTACAAGGAGGAGATGGAAAACTGAGGACGATATGAAACCCATCCCAGGCGGCTTGGCTTCCGCACGTGACATGGCTTTCTCATTGTCTTCCCCTTGATTTCTAGCAAATCTGTACATCTGTCTGTTTTCCACCATCAGTCAAGGTCTCAACCCAGTGCACTGCTGTCTTCTATTTATGAAAGCATAGCTGAGTGCATCTGTCAGGGAGTCTTTATCTGGAGGAATGATGATGAGGGAAAGCAGAAAGAGTGATTATTGTGAAGTTTACGATTCAGAATATTAGCCATTTACTGGCTATACGGCAAACACCGTTTCATCTTTCCCCCCTTTCTCGCTCATCGTCCTCCTATAATCAAACACCCACTCCTTTACATCACCCCCCCCCAATTCTCCTCCTCTCAATGGCTTTAATTGGCCATTCAAAGCCTGGCACAGCAGGGCGCGGGATCGATCTGTGCCCATCAAACCAGCGGCAGCCGGCCCTTCACAAATCTACATGTTTTCAAAGCTCTGCTGAGGAAACAGAGGGCCAACATTGACAAACATCTGGGGGTCTGCTTTGTCAGGTAGAGCGGCTGACAGCGAGTTCAATCACAATTATTTTTTTTTTTTGTGCAGCTGAGCACATCGGGTCTATGTGTTTGTGAGTGGCTTTTCCTCGCATGTGCGAGTTTGCATGCATCTGTGTGTGAGCGTGTCACGTTGGTGAAAAGGAGTAATTAAACTGAGCTTTAGAAGAGGCTGACAGCCCGGCGACGGCTCTGTCATAACAGCCAATCACAGCCCGGTGACAGAAAGAGGGGGAGAGACAGAGTGGAGGGGGGATAGAGGAAGAAGAGAGCGACAGAAATACTTTAGGAAGCACAAAAATCCTTGAGTGCGAAGGAGGAATAATAACAAGATGAAAGAGGCTGTCAAAGTGTGCCCATCTCTTGCAGTTTGGGCCGGGGCCGCCCCCTCTCCCCCAACACAGCTCCCGTTTGTTTGGCAGAAGGGTTCGTGTTTAGTTGTCAAGCAGACACCAAAAAAGCCCTGTAAATGAGGGGCTGCACCTCCACAAAGGCACACGGACACACACAACACCGCACAATCAAACCATGGTTTCCACCGCTTTCCATCAGACTTTGAAGACATTTTGAAGTTGCGTTTCGCTCAATCGTCCACGTATAAACCAAGGTCGGAGGACTACTTCGCTCCAAAAATAAAAATGGTGATCATTATCTTTGATCGAATACCTACTGAAGCTTGCAGGACAACTGAGCACCTGTATTTTTTAATATCAAACAAAGTATTGAAGGTAACAGGGTTGACTTCTTACCAAAAATGCATAAAATCCCGGCACCGTTCGCTGAATGTCTAACGCTGTGTTTCTGCACTGTGGGTCCTGAAGTTCAATACCTACCTACCTCTATTTTCCTCATACATATTGAGGAATGTAGGAGAGGAATTACAGAAATAGTCAAGCAAACATGATACTTTTGAAACCACGGTGCATTTGGCAGCACTGGAATGTACAAAGTATTCGGAAAGATTTTAACAAAGTTCAGCTTTTGTGCAGCTCCTTACACACTGGACTGGTTGTTCAGCAATTCCGCAGTCCTCCCTCATGTTTTGAGGTGACAAACTCAGAGACTGCAACAGTAAAATGACATTTGGAAAACTCAACACAATGTTTTCAACTGAGTAAAAATGTACAAATATTAATTTAGATTAACTTTTAATCAACGGCAAATTAGCATTTGTGACTAACACCACAATGTCTTTGTGCCTTCTATGTCAGATGTCTGCAGCCGCTTCACAGTAAAAGCAGGCTTTCACAAATCTAACAACAGTGATTTGGGGCTATACATATAAATTGAATTGAATTGAAAAAACACAGTACACACCCAGGAGACTGATGTTCTAACCCAAACCACAATCCTTTCCCGATTCCTGAAAACCACAGTAGTTTCTTGGGAAATGGGAAGTTTATTTTGAAAAGACGATGTACGCATGTCAGAAGTGGAATTTGCAAAACTGACGCCAGAGGGGTATGCTAGTTAGAAGCTTGGGGCCACAAACCAATAAGCATGGGGCGCTATGAAAATGTCATGTCACGATTATCCTGGCCAAAATAATTGCGATTTGCCATATTATCCCGATAATCATCCAAGTATGCTTAAACTCTTAAAATGGTGCTAAAACGTAGTGGAGTAACTGTATCTTACATTTACTTCACCTTGTTTCTTTTAAATCACAGATAGGACACACCTTTTTTCCTTTAAGTGCAAAACACACAAACAATCTTAAATACGGTTATCATAAATCATAAGGTCCCCACTGCATACATAAAGGATACAATTTTTAAAATAATTGTGTGAGTCTGTTCTTTGCTATATGATAATTGATTTATTCGATGTCTGAATCAGGCTCTATTCTTCACTTCTCTACCATGATCGTGAGCTAGACAGCTTTTTCAAGTCACTCGTCATGGATGATATTCACGATTATCACGATAATCAAAATTCACAACGATCAACTTATTGTGAGTGTGGTTTGTCGCGACCTGTGATAAAATAATACATAGTCCCATCCCTCCTGACCAAGCTGCAGTATCTAATGAGTTAGGAGTGAGAATGTTTTGCAAAAACATTAACAGTTCGGTTATCAAAAATGAGTTGGAATCAACATGCAGTTATCACACAGCCGTGTCAGGCTGTTCGTTTCCAGGGTCTTTGCTTACAGTATGTACAAATCTTGTTTAATTGCATCTCATACCGCTTTAAAAAAATATTACAAACTTTAGACAGCACGTATTTTCTCTGTAGCCTTAATGATGACTGTGATAGCTTCTTGGGAAAAGAATAAAGCTCGCCAGGAAAGGAGCCAAGATGCTGCATTGGAGCGCAGCATCTACCTGGAGACTCATTTAGCTTGTTGTTTGAGTCTTTGAAGACGGGAGCAGCTTGAGTGTGAAATGAAAACTTGACCGGACTGAGACTGCATGCCTATGCATAAAGTGTAAAGTGAATATGAAAAATAAATGAGATATGGGCAAGAAGAAGCCTTTAGTCTAAAACCTTAAATAAACATTTATTTTCTACTCCGTGTCGGGTCAAGGATCTCATCTCAGGGGTGACACATTTACATTCGATAGTACAATCTTGTCCACCTCCATCTACAAATGAATGTAAAGAAATGCAATGGTTCAAATGGCATCATCCAAAAGCCACCACGGTGACAATCAAAGACAGACAAGCTGAGGAAGAACGAAAGCTGCTTTGGATGAGATCATCAGCTAAATGCCTAAAAAATGCAAACATCAAAAAATAAGTAAGGGGAATGGACGTACCGTATATGTGCATGTGTGTCTGAGGAAGACGGACAGCGAGGCAACATGGCGGTGCTCATAACATGTTTCTACAAATAAACCCACTTTGTGTCTCCCCATAAATTCTGCAACATGAGCAATTTTTCACCCATGAAGTTTGACAGCCAACTGTAAACTGAGAGAAATAAATCAGGGGGAGAAATATAAAACTCCACCAGCTGGACACAAATACCCTAACCTTCCTCCACACACACACCCACACACACACACACACATGCACACACACATGCACACACACACATGCACACACACATGCACACACACACACACACACACACACACACACAGTGCTCTTACTTAGCAGAATTAAATTTCAATTTCATGGATGAATTTTTTCAAAGTTTCCCCCAGTAAAAAAAAAAAAAAAAAAGCTGCAAAATGACGAGGTGTGAATACCAACTAGCTGAACTTCATATAGCGATGATTGTGACTAGAATCGGCCAGTGTATGTGTCTGTTTATTGTAGGAATTCAACTGCTGTAAATATGACAATAATAACAATACAAAAAAGAAAGAAAGAAATTCAACAATACAGTCTCTCATTGTGCGTGTCCACAAAGAAAAAAAAATCAATCCCAGAAAGACAATTTCTGCATCAAATAAGAATGTGTTGCTTCTGTTACAAAAGACAGAGAAGAAAAGGGAAGAGGATGTGGGTGGAAGTGTGCAGTGTGTGGGGGGGGGGGCATCTAAACATTTGGGCCCCCGACATTCCCCCACAACATGCGGGCCGCTCTTTGTCGCCCCGCCATCTTTTGTCTTTGAATTCAAAAGGCTGCTTTTTAAGCAACAAACAGTTTTAATTTGTCTGCGAGTGAATCGTCGGCGCGGGGAGGACGGCCACCTCATGTTCCGCCGCATCAAGAAGATAACAAAAGAGGAAGGAAAACACCCCCCCTCCACACACACACACACACACACACACACACACACACACACACACACACACAAAATGAGCATAGGAGTACAAAGATTGAGTGAAAACATAGGACTATAGCCAAGGCTGGAAGTGAGTGAAAACAGCTGGACTTCAGTGTCTCCGTCTGCCCCTTCATCCTTTTATTCCTCTCTGGTTCTGTTTCAATCCCTTCTCGCTCAGCGTCTTTGCTCTTTAGTCAAGTGTCTGCCTGCCTCCAGTCGTACACGTCCCAGATCTGCTGTCTGTCGCCACAAAAAACCTCCGTCCTCCCACTCCTGCAGGTACGTACATGATCCCGAGGGTCTGTGCATAAGCATATTGTTTGTGTATTTTGACACGTAATTGTATGTGTGCCTATACATAACACAGGCTACAGTATCTGTGTGTGTCTGTGGAGTCCCACCCCCGCCACAGGATATCTTCCGGAGTTCGGCCACCATTGTTCCGAGGCTGCAATGGGGTGGTCTGCTCTTTGAAGAGGAAAATCCCTGCTCTGCCCGAAGCTCTGGCATGTATAGGGGGATTACTGCCCATTGTGTCTGTGCGT
Source organism: Anarrhichthys ocellatus (assembly GCF_004355925.1). NCBI lineage: Eukaryota > Metazoa > Chordata > Actinopteri > Perciformes > Anarhichadidae > Anarrhichthys > Anarrhichthys ocellatus. The sequence goes on along the minus strand of NW_022280725.1, from coordinate 13,223 downwards.
GTGTGCTCTTGTATGTGTATTTGTGTACATGCAGAAAAAAAAAAACAAGCAATGTCCTGCCTGCCAAGACAAAGTTAATTCCTAAGTGTGTGTGTCTGCATAGATACCAAAGACTAGTAGCCAAAACGCCCTGCCAAATAACTTAACACCAAAGTGTATTTGCTTGTGTGTGTGTGTGTGTGTGTGTAGAACGTCGATGATTGTGTGTGTGCAGTTGTGGAAAACAGGGGGCCATATATATCCTGCCAACCCAAAATGATTAGATTAATACCAGTGTGTGTGTGTGTGTCAGTTAGAGTGAATGCATGTGTACTAGAAGCAGCAGCCAAAACCTTCTGCTAAAATTAAATTAAAGGGAAAGGCCAGTTTATTAAAGCTTGGGTCTTAGTTTTCATGGCGCAGAAGTATTTGTGTGTGCATTTAAAGTATTTACAAAGTGTTATTTTGTTGTTTTTAAATGACCATATCATCTGGTGCTTATGTTACACACTGAATGATGAAAATTTCCATTGAGTTTTCCAGATGAATTTATTATGCTGTGAATACAACAAGAAGACAGTCTCAGATGAATAACTGCTTCGTATCTGCGATCTCGACTGTCCTTTCTTACGGCTGGTCTAACTTCCTTATCTTGACACAAAGATTACATGAATTGTGAACACCTGACAACAACCTAACAAACTACTGCTTATATCTGTCACGGGACACACCGTTTATCTGTATATAATCTTACATGGGAACAATACCATTATCAGGCCAGGTTACTGACGTTACAATGGCGCTAAACCGCTAGCGCGCGAATAGCCTCGTTTAGCTAATGATGCTAGCCTTGGTTAGCTGCCTAATGTTTCAGCATTAAACACTTTATAAACATAACAACATGGCACCACAAAAGCAAGTGAACTTAACGTAAATGTATATGGCACGTGTACTTCTCTTACCTGTGAATACAACAAGAAGACAGTCTCAGATGAATATCTGCTTCGTATCTGCGATCTCGACTGTCCTTTCTTACGGCTGGTCTAACTTACTTATCTAAGACAAGAATTACAGCGCTAGTCATAGCAAAAACGCTACTGCCCCTATTGGCGAAATTGAGTATCGCCCTGTATGGAGCCAAATCCAGGTCAATAGTTTTGATCATTTGAAAAAAAAATGTGAACCTGAAAGTTCAAGTTGTGGTCTTGAACATTAAAAAATACAGCAATGTATTCAAAATAAAAATAAGTGAATGAAAAGTTTTTTTGGGTTGAATATAATTTTGATTCAGTTCTGGAATTGTTTTCATTACATTTTTTATTTTTTTCATTTTTCACTTTCATATATATTGAGGAACTTCATCAACCACGTTGCCTTCAGGTAACGTAGGCACCGCGAGAATTATGATTCAACACTTTCTATAGACCATATTCACGTGAATACAGAAGGGAAAAAAACTCTGGTTTGATTAGTCTTTCGCCCCTATACCCAGGTCGGACGACCGATTTGCACGTCAGGACCTCTATGGGCCTCCACCAGAGTTTTCTCTGGCTTCGCTCTGCCCAGGCGCAGTTCACCATCTTTCGGGTCCTATCGCACACACTCACGCTCCACCTCCCCGACGGTGCATGCGAGACGGGCCGGTGGTGCGCCCGACCCCGCGGGGCCGGGATCCCACCTCACCCGGCGCGCTGGCACTCACTTTTCATTGCGCCACGGAGTTTGCTTCACCCTCTGTCGGCAACCCACCACCACAGACCCCTGACGTCTTTTACTTGAGCCGATCTCGGCCCCGGTGACGCGGTTGGGGCGCACTGAGGACAGTCCACCCCGGTCGACAGTCGTGCAGGGGGCGAGGCGAGGTCCAGGCGGGGTGCCGCGAGCCTTTCCAAGCCGACCTAGAGCCGGTCGCGGTGCACCGCGAGAGCGGGGATCGGCTCAAGTAAAATGCGTCAGGGGTCTGCGGTGATGTCGGCAACCCATCCGACTCGTCTTGAAACAAGGACCAAGGAGTCTAACGCACGCGCGAATCAGAGGGTGAAGCAAACCCTGTGGCGCAATGAAAGTGAGGGCCAGCGCGCCAGGTGAGGTGGGATCCCGGGCCCCGCGGGGCCCGGGATCCCGATCGTACTCTGTGGAACACTGGCCGTGTCGCCCGCCGGGGAGGTGGAGCGTGAGTTTGTGCGATAGATGGTGAACTACGCCTGGGCAGAGCGAAGCAAGAGGAAACTAATGGTGGGGGAGCAAGGTAATAACACAAACTAATACAATAATAATTCTGCAAATAATTGTAGCCATTAAAATGTTGAGGGTGTCACACTTAGCTCACATAGACTGTATAAAATTGGTGGACGTAGTCTCCAGTTCACATCACCCATTGGTTTGTGGACTGGTTAAGCCTTGAGTTTGGCATTTTGGCCCTCGCCATCTTGGGCTTTTGGCGGTCGCCATCTTAGTTTTTGGCCGTCGCCATCTTGGTTTTTTGCAACCGTATATGGCCCTGTAGTGACCTGTGAATCACAAGGTAGCCCCGCCCTAAAGCATACCCTGCTTAATGGTCTATTTGACACTAAAAGGGACCATCATTTGCTCAATGAACATCATGCTGTTGAAGAAGACTTGAAACTAGAGACTGAGACCATAAACTCATGTTTACAATGTTAACTGGGGTAATAAATCAAGTGAAAAGTAGGGTCATTTTCGCATTGACTTCTATACATACTGACTTCTTTTTGCAACCAGAGAAGTCGCCCTCTGATGGCTATTAGAAAGAATGCAGGTTTAAGGAGCTTTCACATTGGTTTCAGTTTGAAGAAACGGAGGGTGCCGCCTGATACTACGTCACCTCTCTTTCTGCTTTGCTCCGGTCATGATTACTATGGCCACTAGAGGTCGCCGCCTAAACATTTTGAACCTCCCTGCAGCGATCCATCTTACCAATAGATAACGGCCTACTGAGCCAATAGGGATGTAGAGTAGGGCAATGTTACCTCAAATCTATGCTCCCAATGACAACCATTTATTGGGCTGATCATATTAAAAGCAGGTCTTGAAGATGAGTTTGAGATTTAGATAATCTGAGTAAACTGTTAAGTTACAACCTGTCTGATCGCCTCCGGTTTGTGGCCATGTCAGACAGTTGTGGTAATAGCAGAATGGCCGGAACTCTTTAATACCAAATTCTCTGTCCGGCTTTACTTTATTGTCTTCACATATTCCTGTGCGCCTTTGTGCACATACACCCTACAGCTTCTGTACATTTTCTTTATGTATAGAACACAGTGAGATTATAGCCAAACAGTGCCGCTTTAGCCGGACTTTATCTGAGTATGCATGAATAGAAACGCAATAATTCAAAGGGGGGGGGGGGGGGGGGGGGG
>NW_022280725.1:0-9764 GCF_004355925.1 Anarrhichthys ocellatus | reverse complement strand
GGGGGGGCTTCAAAAGAAACGACACTGATGTTCAAAGACAGACAAGCTAAAGACTCAGCTCGGATCAGTCTTAATTCCTCCCACAGCATATGTGTGTGTGTGCGGGTGTACTCGTCAGAGACAGAGGAGGAGAGACTGGATGTGAGAGAAGAACGTATGTCACATGGAGAGAAAATGAGAGAGGTGTGTAAGGGAAAGACGTGCAACAAGGTACAGATGGATGACGGAAGGGAGAGAAGCAGCACATTTTCCGCCTTCTCACCTCAGCTTAAACTTAATACTCGCCCGTTTCGTTTAACTCCCCGCCCACACGCACACGCCATCATACACACACACACACACACACACACCCACACAATCACACAAGCAGACGCAAAACAAAGATAGACCGCAATTATGAGAAGGCGTACACAAACACCACCTACTGAGCCGCGCATCCAAAACACACATTTTATCAGCCTACAGCAGCACCTCCTAACACTCCACAATGTCCTCGCCCAAACATAATGTCCCGCACACAAACACACTCCACGACGCACACACACACACACAAGAAGAAGCAGTGACAAAGACGGATACAGCGCATCATCAAGCGGCCTCGTAGGTGGTCTTCCTCCTCTCTCTCTCTCTCTCTCCTACACTCCATCTCTGTCTCTTTCATCCTGTCTGCTCCACTTCCACGTTCAGCGTGACGGTGTCGCCAACAGGATAATGCGGTTTGAAGATTAAGCTGCAACTTTTTCGGGAATGAGCAACGTGGGCCCCTGATGAATGCTGATGATTTCGATGTCTGGCCACTCGCCATCTGTCCCGTGTCTGTTTTGAAACTGGATCTCTAATGACGCAACATTTAGCCGCCTGATGAAGTCCAACCCTCGAACGTTGCAGTTTTCTGCAGAATGGACCTTTATGTTTTTGTCCAAGTTAGTTTTTTTTACACAGCAATGCATTTGTAACTGCTCTAAAACCAGTTATAATTTGATGTGCTCAAGGGTACTCAGGATTCAAGTGTTTTTATATTTCTTTTTTCTTTCTCTCTGTTTTTTGTTTTGCTGCCCCATGAAGGGTGTAGACCAGGGGTATTCAATTAAAATTCCAAAAGGTCCAGATTGAGAAAATCTCCTCGGGCAAAGGTCCGGAACATTACAATCATATCTAGCTTGCGCTATTTAGTGCCATATATATATATATATATATATATATATATATATATATATATATATATATTGAAGTAGCCTAGTAGTAGTAACAATGTCTCTGTGTAGTCAACAAATGTCATCAATTATATTTTAACAATTATTATTCTCACTTTTCAAATTTAACTGGATGGATTATAAATAATACATAGAAATACATAAATACATGTTCTTCTCATTTCAAGTAAAATAAGGGCTGGATTAAAGAATAACTGACATAACAGAAAGCTTTGTCTCGTAATGGCGCTTCATTTACCGCTTTTAATAATCGTCACGGTCTCTAAACATATGAGACACACTGGTTTTAAACTGTCCGTGTGAAGAATGAACCTATAAGAGTCTGTCCATTCCTGGTTAAAGACTCTGGTCTCTTTGACCACTTTTCTCTTTTTGGAGTGTGTAAATCTCACTGGAGTCAGGAAACTTGTCAGAATACCCATATTTGATTGGCTGAGCTGCATCACGTGATGTGATTTACAACGCATTGGTCGGTGCATTTCCTGCACCGCTGAACAAGTGCCGTAAAGGCTGAAAAAGCTGCGCCGGTTAAAATCGATTTTAGGTCCTGGGTCCGGATACAACGGCGTCTGGATCGGGACCGCGGTCCGCCAATTGGTGACCCCTGGTGTAGACAATCAAATCTCCTCTGATATACTTTAAAGGTGCATTGTGTAAGATCTTGCCAGAATTTGAGTTTAAAACACACAATTATCAACCAAATGAAAGTTGACGTCATGTCGAAGGCGTCTGTGTATTCTGTTGCAGAGATATCTACTAAAACGGACATGCTAACCAGCTAGCCTCCTGTCTTGTAATACCACTTGTACCTAAAGAGAGATAGTGAGTCGCTGAAGCATCCAGTCTGTCTTCAGTACAACAAGAGAGGACGAGGAAGTAGAGCTGCACAGAGAGCTTGTCAATCAGTTTTGAAAGTTTGTTTATTTGATCTAATCCAAAGTGGCAGAAACGATAAAAACGTCTCGTAAAGACTTCAGTTCAACACATCTCAATCAAATCCAACTGAAACAAGACCTGGATGTTTCCACTGCCATAACCTTGTGACACATTTGCTTGACTAATCACAACTGCTATTACTGCTTTTTTTTTCAATAGCACGTAGAAGTGTTTCATGGCAATATCTGTACACAGACTGACTCCCCTCCACTCTGTGTTTGACTCCCGAACAGCTTTGACTCCCGAACAGCTTTGACTCCGTTTGTTTGCTATCTATTTCTGCTTGAAATGGCTAATGCAAATTCAGCAACAGTTTGCGTACAGCAAATTACATGCACCGACGCTGACCCAGAAAACAAATCTGAGACAGAGAGAAAGGGAGAGAAAATTATGAGAAAGACTTCCATCATTTCATAAGTGATATCCACAGAGGCTTCACTTGCTTCCAAGTGTTTTCTGAACTTGGAGAGAATGAAAGAAAATAACTTGTTTGAAAGAAAAGGTGGGGATGTTTCGCAGACCATTTTGACATCCAGTCACTTTCCGTGCACACACACACACACACACATGCAAGGATCGCAGTCTTTTAAGTGTGCAAATAGACGACACAAAAGCAATGAGGGACAGATGGCAGTTTGCTTAAATTTACATGTCACTTGAAATTCTGTCGAGTTTCCCCAATGTTAAAAACCATAAAGGAGTGTCAAACCTCCTCGTTATGCTCTCCGCCAGCAGCACTCACTGCTGGGTAAACACAGGAGAGGGGGAAGAAGAAAAAACGTAGGAAGGAAGGAAAGTGGAGAGAGCGAGAAAGAAAATGAGGCTTAGGAGAGGAAGCAGAAACGAGTGAAAGAGGAAAGTTGCGATAGAATAAATGAGGGAAATAGGGAAGGAAGAGCGGGGGCAAGGGAGGAGAGAAGAAGAGCGTGCTAGAAAAAGACAGCAGTGATGAAAGTTTAATGCCCTCGCTGTTACCAAGCTGAAGGGAGCAAGCTAAGAGGAGAGTGAGGGAAGTTGAGGTGAAGATGAGGTTGGAAAGGGAGGGAAGTTGAGGTGAAGATGAGGTTGGAAAGGGAGGTGTGGGGGGGGGGTCAACACCTGACAGAAGATGAAGGCAGAGGGCCAAGAATCACACACACACAGTCACACACACACATACATGGCTGCAAAGTTGCAGAGTGGGGCAGACACACTCTCCCGGGCGAAGAAGAAAAAACACACTCGCATTTAAACCGCCTACACGGCAATCGCATCATGGTCGTCACTTATCTATTATTCAGCAGTTGAGGGGAAAAGAGTAGAGCAGACGCTAAATAAAGAGTTGTAGCTGAGATGCTAAAGGCTGTAGACCTCGCAGCCCAGAGTCAGAGTGAGAGAGAGAGGCCTGTGGTGGTTTTACTAGGAGATACACTGACACATAATATCAATACCAAGACTGAAATGATTACTTTGGTTCCAACCATAGACTGTATAAAAATAAGTGGACGTTGTCATCGTGTCACCCATTGGTTTTATGGACTGCCATTTTGAAACCTCGAGTTCGGCGAGTCTGGCTGTTTCGGCGTCGCCATCTTGGGTTTCGGCCGCCACCGTGTTGTTTTTTTAGCAACCAATGAAAGAAAGTTAACGTAGAGATGCTGTATACAGCTCTGGTAGCGGCAGCGACCTGTCAATCACAGTAAGCCCGCCCTAAAGCATAATCTGCGTTATGGTCTATTTGACTCTAAATTAACCATATTTTGCTAAATGAACATCAAGCTCCATTGAAGAAGACTTGAAACTAGTGATTGAAACCATAAACTCATGTTTACAACATTTACTGAGGTAATATATCAAGTAAGAAGTAATTTTCTCATAGACATCCATACAATCGGACTTTGTTTTGCAACCAAAGGAGTCGCCCCCTGCAGGTCAGTAGAGAGGTTGCCGCGTGGTTCCAACAAGCTCTCTTCTTGTAAACGTTATTATGCATGTGTACCTCCAAAATGCACTTAAAGCTGCACCAATATATAGTTTTGCATTCAAGAATGCATGAAACTACTACATGTAATGTGAGAGGTGTAACATGCACTGACGAACCCACAGAGGATCAGCTCCCATCTCTGCAGCTCCCCTCGAATTTACAAAGCTTTGTTAATGTTGTTTTTGTTTTGCTTTCTGAATAAAACCTTCTTCCAGCAGCAACAAGCAGATGTTTATAGCAGGAATGCTCCGAAAAAACCCACTGTACACGACCAACAGACACATTTAGCAACTAGCTGATACGCACAGTGGCGCACAGAGTAGCTAATGTTTTTCTCAGGAGTTGGAGGAAACCAAAACAGAGCTAACATGAGAGTGAATATTGAACTTTACATTGACCATCAGTTGGCCAGAAACACTACTAAGAGTGAATGCTGATGTTGCTCGGTGTCTGCTGGGTGAGTCCATTTTAAAGTTGTTTGCTAATGTTTGTAGCAGAGCAAATGTTCAAGATTAGTTTTAGTTTGTTGTGACATTCTTCTACCCCAAAGTGGCCAAAAAAAAAATCCAACAATGCATTTTTAATATCTCAACAGCTATTATCTCTGTGGCAGTTTCAGCACTGTATCTAAATTATCTCAAGCATATTTTTGGCATTACTATTCTGCCATTAGTTGTGACTCATCAGCCGACATAGACACTAATACCAGTTAATTAATCTGTTGTAAACTAAAGTCCGAAAATTAGATTCATCAAACATTCGTCAAAACATCCATAGAAACTTCTTAAGCTGAATGTTATGCTTATTTTGAATACCAGCACTCGTGTGTCGCCCTGAAGGATGTTTTTTATGCACACATTTTGTGCTACAACTTGAGTCACCATTGGAAACCGTTGTAAATAGTTGTAAATTGTAAATCCAAGCATGACAACCGCTACAGCTCTGCAGAGGAGCAAGCTAAACATTTAATGGACTATTACAGTATTACTTTAAAAAGCCTCTGCTACGTGAAACAAACAAGGGATGATGTGTTTTTTACCTGGTCTCACCCCATGGGTCGAGTTTATAAAAGAGAGAAAATTACCTGAATATTCCCTTAATTTTTCATGTATTCTGTGGGTGGAAATTATCCTCAAACAAATAGCCAGTTTCTTGTAAATTGACCTGTGTTATTGTGAGTAAGTACAGTATTTTGCTCTGTGTGATGCCAGTAAAGCAGCGCACTGAACTGAAGTCAGACACACGAGAAGAGAGTACAAAGCCTTTAAGAATTAAAGCTGCTCCTTTCTTGACCTCGAGTCAACTCCCGAACATAATGAGATCCATATTTAAACAACATTCACTGCCGTGTATTCCCGCTCCGCTCCGCCAGCTCACGCCATCACTGGGCATGAATAAAGATGTCACTCAAGTCTACGGCAAGCGGGCGGCACGCGCAAACAAACATGCAAACAACCGAGAGAAGCGTTGGCTCGGCTTACGAAATCCGTGCGGATGCCTGTTGGCGTGTGTGTGCTCACAGCCACGAGTTGTGATCAAAGAGGCCATTATTGGATACAATTGGTCTGAAGTGCTGCTGCTTGCAAGCCCGAGGTCTGCCCCTCGCTCTCAATAACCCTTTTCTTTCTCCTCCCTTCCTCTTTCTCAATCTTTCTCCTCTGTGTCTCCTCTCACCTGTCCCGAGTAATCAGCCTCCATCCCCGACAATCCAACACTGGCTTCTGCACAAACGGAGGCTTTTCAACACCGCTTACAGTCGTCGTTTTTAGCCATCACAGCTCCTCAGGCTCACAAGCTCCAATGTGCTTGTGTTTTTTGTTTTTTTACACCTTTAACACACACATACATTGAGTTACTATATTACCAACACTGGACCGTAACTCTACACTACAAAGTGTGGACCTCTGTTTCCAGTCATTTTGAAAAAACATAAATAGAGCAGAAAATGTACTTTTACGGTCTTTTCTGCTAATATTACTGCAAACTTCCTTTTAATTTTGAGAAATTGCCAAAAGGGGACCTGAATCCTTGGATTTTGTCAACCTATCAAAGAGGGGACCTCCATATATACACAGGCTTATGAAGACAGTCACAACGATTATAAAGAACACAACCACTAATAGAAACATAAACTTACTTGGATGGCAAGTTATAGCTCCTTATATACAAATTATGTATATTTAACATTTTTGTGCTGTACAGTTTTTGATTTTAGGATGCTCCAGGAACCATCATCTTTGTCAAGTATAAAAATCCCTTTGAAGATTCTTTAATTCCTGCTTAAATTGTGTAATCATCACAGTAAATGGAAGTCTGCATTTATTTTTGTTACACTATTATTGCATTATAATACAGTTAAAGTGCAGATGGATAAAGGTCTGCACTGCATTACGAGACATTGAAAATGTAACTTTGACACAAAAAAACCTAAAGCTGACTGGATGTTCAATGTGTTGGTTTACACAACTTAAAGGGTCACTTAAATAAACTTTTGTTTGTATTTTATATGCATTCTCTTTATCAAACTATCCATTGATTTTATTGGCAGGTCTATAGTGTTTCGCGCAATGTCAGCTTTTTACCCTTTTACAGAGAAAATTAAGTAGACCAAAACATTAATCGGATGAACTGTTGTCCAGAAAAGCGAAGGACATGTTTAAAGAAAAAGGCTCGGCCTATATTAGTTAGATGAATATGAAAGACATGTTCAATCAGAAATGGAGTGTTAGGTTGCTCTTTAAGCAAATGTCAGGCGTATGCTATTTGATTTTCATACTGTACGGAAGTTCATGGAAATGAATGGATGCCTTGAAAAAAGTTAATTCAAAAATTGTAAAAACACTAGAATTGGTGTAAAGTGGCAAAGTGTCATATGTAGTAAATGGTATGGCCCTTTAAATGTAATGTGTGAATGCATGTGTGTATTATTATTATTTTACTGCTCCCCTTAGAGAGCAGGGAGAGTTTTAAGTCATAATCCTAAACAAACCTTCAGTCTTAAATGTTATTGAATGCATTATGGTTTCATACATTTTGTTCTCAGGTTTCATACTATAACAGTCACTGATGTATCGTTTTTTCTCTCCCAAAGAGCAGCTGATTTGTCGCACATTTACAACGAGACTTTATTGCATGGGACGCAAGTATTATATCAATAAAGCTGAATTGATTTGTATATCATGTGACCTAAAAAGTGTGCAGATCCTCTAGATATATTTAGCTGGCTTGTCACACGCGACTGAACTCTACATTAGAGGAGGAATAGGAGGAGAATAAATCATTCTTTGGAAACAAGGGATTTGCAACAATATGCAGAAAATGATTGTCATTGAGGCCTCTAACCAACAATTATTCCCATTAATAATTAATGCATTGATAATGTTATTCTATAAACCTTCGGAAAATACAATCGCCCATCATAGTTTCCCAGAGCTATATTTATTTAGAAGATATTTAATTTAAAACTGTACAAAACAAAGAAGATCAGCACGTTCTCACGTGTTACAGGATGATAGGATGATACGATTTTGACAAATGACTTAAACACCTGTTTATCAAAATTGTACTACTACTTAAATCCAATGGTTTCAACAATACATTAGCAAAATCTTAAATAAGTAAAGTGACTCGCAAAATTATAGAAACACACACACACAGACACCGTCCTCATACAGTGACTGACAGCTGGATTGCATGAATCACCATGACAACAGAGGGCAGAAGTTTGACATCAGTCTCCAGGGCTGTGAGCTGTGAGTTTACCCAGGTAAGGCAACCCTCCTCTGGGGAGAAGTCTTCCTCCTCCTCCTCTCTAGTCCTTCTCAACCTCCTCCTCCACCTCCTTCCCTGCATTCCTCTCATTTTCGAACTTCCTTTTTCTCTACTCTGCATGAATTTCATCTGCCTCCTCAGTCCTCCCCTCCGTTCCTCTCTTCTCCTTTGCCTCTCCTGCAGCGTTTGCCGTACCTGACAAAGCCTTGAGCGGCTGCCAGCGGTCCCTGAAGCCGTCTGACTTCCTGCTAAAAATAAGAGCTGAGAGAAGAATCGCAGAGAGCTGCCACCGAGGGCTGAAATTGGGGAGAGTTTTGGAGTATGAGAGTAAGAGAGGAAAATGGAAAATCAGTACAGAAAAAAAGAGGTAATAAAGGTGGGAGAAAAAGTTTGGAGGAAGACAGAAGGAGAAAATAGGTGTAAGATGTTAAACAAATAAACTGAAGGAGATGCACTACACAAAATAAGAGCAAAAGAAGAGATTAATAAAAGATTGAGGAGACTTCATCGGAAGAAAGAGTAGAAAGTTTGGGAGCAGATAGCGTTACCTGACTGCGGCTCAGCTTGAACCGCCTAATGAATACGCTCAACCGGATCTCCCTGTAAATCTGCTCTGCACACACTGAACAGCAGGAGTTATATTCATCTACTGTATGAATGGGACTGTGTGTATGTGTGTATGTGTGTGTGCGTGTGTGCGTGTGTGTGGGTGCGACAGAGACGGGGAGCAGGGGGGAATAAAATAGAGAGAGAAAGAATAGGAATAGCCGGATAATAAATATTTACACGAGCAGACAAGGAAGAGCTGGCAGAGTTGTAGGGGGACAAGGAGACGACGGTGTAGGAGAGGAGATAGGGATGAAGAGAGGAGTGAGAAAGTAACTTCAGAGGCAGCAGCAGGCGCGTTTGGCTCGGTTTATCTTTTCTTTCCCCGTCTCTCCCGTTGCCTCTCTCGCCGCTGGAGTGCGGGGCTAGCGCACCCCCCCCCCCACACACACACACACACACACACTCCCTCAGAAAAAGAGACAAATACACAAAGGCGTCCACTAACAGGCTTCCGCCATTCTCGGAGGAGGTTTGCGAAGGTGTTGATGACGCCGGCGACAATGACAATGATGATGGAGATGATAGTTGGGACCGCTCTGCTATACCTCCACTGTTGTAGATTCACCGAGGCAAACGTTTCTCCCCGATGCTCTGGCTTCATACGGGGTCATTTCATTCCGGTTGCTGAAAGATATCACGCAGCGATGATAAGACTTACACTTGCTCCCAAACTCAGCACAGAGATAAGAAACTTCCGGAAAAGTCTGAGCCCGGCAAAGCTCCTACAAAAAGGAACGTCTCCCAGATATACTGCAGAATTCTTAACAGTGCTCTCTATAGTTACAGCAATAAACCAGGAATATTTCTCATTATGACTAAATGTCTGATATGACACCTTTTAATGTTAATTTATCTCACATTGTAGTGATTCAACACACCCTTGGTGGTCAAAAGTATGTCGACAGACTTTTCTATGGAACTGGACAGCTTTGAAAAAAAAATCTTAACTTAAAATTCACTTATTATTCTTTTCCAGGGCCTTCAACTGCACTCACTGTCTTCATTGTCAGATGAAATCTGCTTATTTTTAATGGCTATGGCACACTTGTCCCCATGATATTTGAGTTTAATGCTGTGTTCACACTACGAGCAGCAAAAGAAACATATGGACCAAGCGTGGCCAGCTACATTGTCAACTGCTGAAGTGTTGCTCAAGCATTCGTTGACATAATTATGTGGTTAAATAGCACTTAGAACTGTCCAACAACATTTTCTTTTAAGACGGAACGGAACAGGGTGAAACAAAAACATATAATTGGTTGACGCTTAAC
>NW_022280724.1:9870-20314 GCF_004355925.1 Anarrhichthys ocellatus | reverse complement strand
CACACACACACACACACACACACACACACACACACACACACACACACTCAAACATAGCCTGCCACAATAATACACACACACACACAAAGAGGATCATGGACCACCACCTAACCACTTACACACACATACGATTGCCTGTCCATGAGGAGTTGCGGTAGAATAAAAGAAAGCAAGTCAAAGCTAAATAAAGAAGCAAATAAATTATTCATTTTAATGATTCAAAGATGTACAGATGAAGCTGAAAAGAGGACAGTAGGAGAGCAATGTCACGATAGCAACGTTTTAACTTTTGCACCAAGTCATGATTGACCTGCTAAGGGGCCCAGGGCAAAGAGTGAGCTGCTGGGCCACCCCAACCCCACCACTCACTGTGGAATGTGTACAGTTTTTCTATGTTGGAATACTACCTCGCCTCCCATACATATGCCATGTGGTTATTTGACTAAACACAAATTAATTTAAATATATGCAAAATATGAACACAAAACTGAAATAATGAACGTCTTAAAATATGATTTTGAGAAGATGAAACTGTTTGTTTAACAATATCTTGACACAAGTGGTATGGATGAATAATAAGAACATGTGTTTAGATAATACCTATATTTTGACGCTATGTTATTATTGGCTCAGTGATTAATGGCTCAGTGAGCCAATAATGGATTACGTGAAGACGAACATGCACACTGTTAATACCTAGCATCTAGATTCCTCAGACAGCCTGATCTCCTAAAAACTCTGTTCCATTTCACCTAAAGTGCATTGTCGATTACGTCTCGCTAGGTTTAGCGACTTTTGGAGTGCTGCTAGCTACTTTCATTGTAAAGGAGTTGGCAAAACTGGGCTGGGTTTTCAGATTCATCAACAAAGGTCACTAAAACGTTTCGTTGACTATTCCTCCCATCGGAGAGAAATTAAGGTCTGAGATGTTCGCTCTCTCGTGTGCAGTGCGATAGCAGGGGCTACTCACCAGGGGGAGCCGTAGATCTTGAATCCCCGCACAGTGACGTCGGAGTCCTGCAGGTAGATGCAGTTGGTGAGCAGCGACTGGACGTTCTCGTAATTCTCCGGCTTCAACTTGGAGGCAGAGGGGAAGTAGTAGAAGTCCTGCTTGATCAGGTCAGCCATAAACTCCTGGTCAAAGGTCAACTCGTGGTTGCCGGCGATTACGATCTTGATGTCGTAGGGCAGGGTACCTGGCGGGAATGGAGAGAGGGAAGAAGAGAGGTGAAAAAAGGAAAGGGAAGGTGAACAAATGGTTAGGGGAGTAGGGAAAAAAGGGAGAAAAGGTTGAGTAGAAGCAAGAAAAATGTAAAGTAAAGGGAAGATGGGATTCATTGAGAAGTGACAAGGACAATGCAAAGCGCAAGCAAAATTTGATAAAGAAGGACATCAAATTTTGGTAACAAAGAGAGAAAAGACAAGAGGGGAGGAAGAGGAGAAGTGATAATTAAGAAAAAGGGGGTGGAAACAGAAAAGGCAAGAGAGAAAAAGGATGGAGACAAGAACGGAGATGAAGCATGGTTCATAGACTGTATATACATAAGAATTGGATGTAGTCATGGTGACATCACCCATTGGTTTGCGAACGGCGGTTTTGAAGACTCAAGTTTGGTATTTTGACAGTCGCCATCTTGTTTCTTTGACTATTGTCATCTTGGAGCTATGAACAATCGCAAGTTGAACAAGACTACCCAAAATGTTGTAATTAACCTTCATGAACTGTAAACACACTATGAAAGGGTCAAAACACACTATGAAAGGGTCAAAGTTCTAGATGGAAACACGGACAACTTCCAGACCAGACAAGGTCGTGGAAGTGACCTGTCAATCACAAGGTAGCCCCGCCCCAAAGCATACCCGGCTTTATGATCTATTTGACTCAAAATGGACCATTATTTACTTAATAAACATTGTATTGACACACATGTATTGAAGAAGATTTAAAACTAGCAATGTTTACTGAGGTAATAAATCAAGTGAGAAGTAGGGTCATTTTCTCATTGATGTCTACACAATCAGACTTCTTTTTGCAACCAAAGGAGTCGCCCTCTAATGGCCAGTAGAGAGAATGCAGGTTTAAGGCATTCACTTTTCAGAACGGGAGCTTGCCACCTGGGAGAGATAGAGGCGGAAATAGAAAATGGAAGGAGACATCAGGACATGGAAGGGAGAGACAGGAGATGTATGGGGAAGGAGTGAGAGAAAGGAAATGAAGGAAAGAAGGCTGGCAGACAAAGTAGAGAGCTACAAGGAGGAGATGGAAAACTGAGGACGATATGAAACCCATCCCAGGCGGCTTGGCTTCCGCACGTGACATGGCTTTCTCATTGTCTTCCCCTTGATTTCTAGCAAATCTGTACATCTGTCTGTTTTCCACCATCAGTCAAGGTCTCAACCCAGTGCACTGCTGTCTTCTATTTATGAAAGCATAGCTGAGTGCATCTGTCAGGGAGTCTTTATCTGGAGGAATGATGATGAGGGAAAGCAGAAAGAGTGATTATTGTGAAGTTTACGATTCAGAATATTAGCCATTTACTGGCTATACGGCAAACACCGTTTCATCTTTCCCCCCTTTCTCGCTCATCGTCCTCCTATAATCAAACACCCACTCCTTTACATCACCCCCCCCCCAATTCTCCTCCTCTCAATGGCTTTAATTGGCCATTCAAAGCCTGGCACAGCAGGGCGCGGGATCGATCTGTGCCCATCAAACCAGCGGCAGCCGGCCCTTCACAAATCTACATGTTTTCAAAGCTCTGCTGAGGAAACAGAGGGCCAACATTGACAAACATCTGGGGGTCTGCTTTGTCAGGTAGAGCGGCTGACAGCGAGTTCAATCACAATTATTTTTTTTTTTTGTGCAGCTGAGCACATCGGGTCTATGTGTTTGTGAGTGGCTTTTCCTCGCATGTGCGAGTTTGCATGCATCTGTGTGTGAGCGTGTCACGTTGGTGAAAAGGAGTAATTAAACTGAGCTTTAGAAGAGGCTGACAGCCCGGCGACGGCTCTGTCATAACAGCCAATCACAGCCCGGTGACAGAAAGAGGGGGAGAGACAGAGTGGAGGGGGGATAGAGGAAGAAGAGAGCGACAGAAATACTTTAGGAAGCACAAAAATCCTTGAGTGCGAAGGAGGAATAATAACAAGATGAAAGAGGCTGTCAAAGTGTGCCCATCTCTTGCAGTTTGGGCCGGGGCCGCCCCCTCTCCCCCAACACAGCTCCCGTTTGTTTGGCAGAAGGGTTCGTGTTTAGTTGTCAAGCAGACACCAAAAAAGCCCTGTAAATGAGGGGCTGCACCTCCACAAAGGCACACGGACACACACAACACCGCACAATCAAACCATGGTTTCCACCGCTTTCCATCAGACTTTGAAGACATTTTGAAGTTGCGTTTCGCTCAATCGTCCACGTATAAACCAAGGTCGGAGGACTACTTCGCTCCAAAAATAAAAATGGTGATCATTATCTTTGATCGAATACCTACTGAAGCTTGCAGGACAACTGAGCACCTGTATTTTTTAATATCAAACAAAGTATTGAAGGTAACAGGGTTGACTTCTTACCAAAAATGCATAAAATCCCGGCACCGTTCGCTGAATGTCTAACGCTGTGTTTCTGCACTGTGGGTCCTGAAGTTCAATACCTACCTACCTCTATTTTCCTCATACATATTGAGGAATGTAGGAGAGGAATTACAGAAATAGTCAAGCAAACATGATACTTTTGAAACCACGGTGCATTTGGCAGCACTGGAATGTACAAAGTATTCGGAAAGATTTTAACAAAGTTCAGCTTTTGTGCAGCTCCTTACACACTGGACTGGTTGTTCAGCAATTCCGCAGTCCTCCCTCATGTTTTGAGGTGACAAACTCAGAGACTGCAACAGTAAAATGACATTTGGAAAACTCAACACAATGTTTTCAACTGAGTAAAAATGTACAAATATTAATTTAGATTAACTTTTAATCAACGGCAAATTAGCATTTGTGACTAACACCACAATGTCTTTGTGCCTTCTATGTCAGATGTCTGCAGCCGCTTCACAGTAAAAGCAGGCTTTCACAAATCTAACAACAGTGATTTGGGGCTATACATATAAATTGAATTGAATTGAAAAAACACAGTACACACCCAGGAGACTGATGTTCTAACCCAAACCACAATCCTTTCCCGATTCCTGAAAACCACAGTAGTTTCTTGGGAAATGGGAAGTTTATTTTGAAAAGACGATGTACGCATGTCAGAAGTGGAATTTGCAAAACTGACGCCAGAGGGGTATGCTAGTTAGAAGCTTGGGGCCACAAACCAATAAGCATGGGGCGCTATGAAAATGTCATGTCACGATTATCCTGGCCAAAATAATTGCGATTTGCCATATTATCCCGATAATCATCCAAGTATGCTTAAACTCTTAAAATGGTGCTAAAACGTAGTGGAGTAACTGTATCTTACATTTACTTCACCTTGTTTCTTTTAAATCACAGATAGGACACACCTTTTTTCCTTTAAGTGCAAAACACACAAACAATCTTAAATACGGTTATCATAAATCATAAGGTCCCCACTGCATACATAAAGGATACAATTTTTAAAATAATTGTGTGAGTCTGTTCTTTGCTATATGATAATTGATTTATTCGATGTCTGAATCAGGCTCTATTCTTCACTTCTCTACCATGATCGTGAGCTAGACAGCTTTTTCAAGTCACTCGTCATGGATGATATTCACGATTATCACGATAATCAAAATTCACAACGATCAACTTATTGTGAGTGTGGTTTGTCGCGACCTGTGATAAAATAATACATAGTCCCATCCCTCCTGACCAAGCTGCAGTATCTAATGAGTTAGGAGTGAGAATGTTTTGCAAAAACATTAACAGTTCGGTTATCAAAAATGAGTTGGAATCAACATGCAGTTATCACACAGCCGTGTCAGGCTGTTCGTTTCCAGGGTCTTTGCTTACAGTATGTACAAATCTTGTTTAATTGCATCTCATACCGCTTTAAAAAAATATTACAAACTTTAGACAGCACGTATTTTCTCTGTAGCCTTAATGATGACTGTGATAGCTTCTTGGGAAAAGAATAAAGCTCGCCAGGAAAGGAGCCAAGATGCTGCATTGGAGCGCAGCATCTACCTGGAGACTCATTTAGCTTGTTGTTTGAGTCTTTGAAGACGGGAGCAGCTTGAGTGTGAAATGAAAACTTGACCGGACTGAGACTGCATGCCTATGCATAAAGTGTAAAGTGAATATGAAAAATAAATGAGATATGGGCAAGAAGAAGCCTTTAGTCTAAAACCTTAAATAAACATTTATTTTCTACTCCGTGTCGGGTCAAGGATCTCATCTCAGGGGTGACACATTTACATTCGATAGTACAATCTTGTCCACCTCCATCTACAAATGAATGTAAAGAAATGCAATGGTTCAAATGGCATCATCCAAAAGCCACCACGGTGACAATCAAAGACAGACAAGCTGAGGAAGAACGAAAGCTGCTTTGGATGAGATCATCAGCTAAATGCCTAAAAAATGCAAACATCAAAAAATAAGTAAGGGGAATGGACGTACCGTATATGTGCATGTGTGTCTGAGGAAGACGGACAGCGAGGCAACATGGCGGTGCTCATAACATGTTTCTACAAATAAACCCACTTTGTGTCTCCCCATAAATTCTGCAACATGAGCAATTTTTCACCCATGAAGTTTGACAGCCAACTGTAAACTGAGAGAAATAAATCAGGGGGAGAAATATAAAACTCCACCAGCTGGACACAAATACCCTAACCTTCCTCCACACACACACCCACACACACACACACACATGCACACACACATGCACACACACACATGCACACACACATGCACACACACACACACACACACACACACACACAGTGCTCTTACTTAGCAGAATTAAATTTCAATTTCATGGATGAATTTTTTCAAAGTTTCCCCCAGTAAAAAAAAAAAAAAAAAGCTGCAAAATGACGAGGTGTGAATACCAACTAGCTGAACTTCATATAGCGATGATTGTGACTAGAATCGGCCAGTGTATGTGTCTGTTTATTGTAGGAATTCAACTGCTGTAAATATGACAATAATAACAATACAAAAAAGAAAGAAAGAAATTCAACAATACAGTCTCTCATTGTGCGTGTCCACAAAGAAAAAAAAATCAATCCCAGAAAGACAATTTCTGCATCAAATAAGAATGTGTTGCTTCTGTTACAAAAGACAGAGAAGAAAAGGGAAGAGGATGTGGGTGGAAGTGTGCAGTGTGTGGGGGGGGGGGCATCTAAACATTTGGGCCCCCGACATTCCCCCACAACATGCGGGCCGCTCTTTGTCGCCCCGCCATCTTTTGTCTTTGAATTCAAAAGGCTGCTTTTTAAGCAACAAACAGTTTTAATTTGTCTGCGAGTGAATCGTCGGCGCGGGGAGGACGGCCACCTCATGTTCCGCCGCATCAAGAAGATAACAAAAGAGGAAGGAAAACACCCCCCCTCCACACACACACACACACACACACACACACACACACACACACACACACACAAAATGAGCATAGGAGTACAAAGATTGAGTGAAAACATAGGACTATAGCCAAGGCTGGAAGTGAGTGAAAACAGCTGGACTTCAGTGTCTCCGTCTGCCCCTTCATCCTTTTATTCCTCTCTGGTTCTGTTTCAATCCCTTCTCGCTCAGCGTCTTTGCTCTTTAGTCAAGTGTCTGCCTGCCTCCAGTCGTACACGTCCCAGATCTGCTGTCTGTCGCCACAAAAAACCTCCGTCCTCCCACTCCTGCAGGTACGTACATGATCCCGAGGGTCTGTGCATAAGCATATTGTTTGTGTATTTTGACACGTAATTGTATGTGTGCCTATACATAACACAGGCTACAGTATCTGTGTGTGTCTGTGGAGTCCCACCCCCGCCACAGGATATCTTCCGGAGTTCGGCCACCATTGTTCCGAGGCTGCAATGGGGTGGTCTGCTCTTTGAAGAGGAAAATCCCTGCTCTGCCCGAAGCTCTGGCATGTATAGGGGGATTACTGCCCATTGTGTCTGTGCGTGTGTGCTCTTGTATGTGTATTTGTGTACATGCAGAAAAAAAAAAAACAAGCAATGTCCTGCCTGCCAAGACAAAGTTAATTCCTAAGTGTGTGTGTCTGCATAGATACCAAAGACTAGTAGCCAAAACGCCCTGCCAAATAACTTAACACCAAAGTGTATTTGCTTGTGTGTGTGTGTGTGTGTGTGTAGAACGTCGATGATTGTGTGTGTGCAGTTGTGGAAAACAGGGGGCCATATATATCCTGCCAACCCAAAATGATTAGATTAATACCAGTGTGTGTGTGTGTGTCAGTTAGAGTGAATGCATGTGTACTAGAAGCAGCAGCCAAAACCTTCTGCTAAAATTAAATTAAAGGGAAAGGCCAGTTTATTAAAGCTTGGGTCTTAGTTTTCATGGCGCAGAAGTATTTGTGTGTGCATTTAAAGTATTTACAAAGTGTTATTTTGTTGTTTTTAAATGACCATATCATCTGGTGCTTATGTTACACACTGAATGATGAAAATTTCCATTGAGTTTTCCAGATGAATTTATTATGCTGTGAATACAACAAGAAGACAGTCTCAGATGAATAACTGCTTCGTATCTGCGATCTCGACTGTCCTTTCTTACGGCTGGTCTAACTTCCTTATCTTGACACAAAGATTACATGAATTGTGAACACCTGACAACAACCTAACAAACTACTGCTTATATCTGTCACGGGACACACCGTTTATCTGTATATAATCTTACATGGGAACAATACCATTATCAGGCCAGGTTACTGACGTTACAATGGCGCTAAACCGCTAGCGCGCGAATAGCCTCGTTTAGCTAATGATGCTAGCCTTGGTTAGCTGCCTAATGTTTCAGCATTAAACACTTTATAAACATAACAACATGGCACCACAAAAGCAAGTGAACTTAACGTAAATGTATATGGCACATGTACTTCTCTTACCTGTGAATACAACAAGAAGACAGTCTCAGATGAATATCTGCTTCGTATCTGCGATCTCGACTGTCCTTTCTTACGGCTGGTCTAACTTACTTATCTAAGACAAGAATTACAGCGCTAGTCATAGCAAAAACGCTACTGCCCCTATTGGCGAAATTGAGTATCGCCCTGTATGGAGCCAAATCCAGGTCAATAGTTTTGATCATTTGAAAAAAAAATGTGAACCTGAAAGTTCAAGTTGTGGTCTTGAACATTAAAAAATACAGCAATGTATTCAAAATAAAAATAAGTGAATGAAAAGTTTTTTTGGGTTGAATATAATTTTGATTCAGTTCTGGAATTGTTTTCATTACATTTTTTATTTTTTTCATTTTTCACTTTCATATATATTGAGGAACTTCATCAACCACGTTGCCTTCAGGTAACGTAGGCACCGCGAGAATTATGATTCAACACTTTCTATAGACCATATTCACGTGAATACAGAAGGGAAAAAAACTCTGGTTTGATTAGTCTTTCGCCCCTATACCCAGGTCGGACGACCGATTTGCACGTCAGGACCTCTATGGGCCTCCACCAGAGTTTTCTCTGGCTTCGCTCTGCCCAGGCGCAGTTCACCATCTTTCGGGTCCTATCGCACACACTCACGCTCCACCTCCCCGACGGTGCATGCGAGACGGGCCGGTGGTGCGCCCGACCCCGCGGGGC
The DNA here is from genome assembly GCF_004355925.1 of Anarrhichthys ocellatus. Classification (NCBI taxonomy): domain Eukaryota; kingdom Metazoa; phylum Chordata; class Actinopteri; order Perciformes; family Anarhichadidae; genus Anarrhichthys; species Anarrhichthys ocellatus. The sequence goes on along the minus strand of NW_022280724.1, from coordinate 11,583 downwards.
CGGGATCCCACCTCACCCGGCGCGCTGGCACTCACTTTTCATTGCGCCACGGAGTTTGCTTCACCCTCTGTCGGCAACCCACCACCACAGACCCCTGACGTCTTTTACTTGAGCCGATCTCGGCCCCGGTGACGCGGTTGGGGCGCACTGAGGACAGTCCACCCCGGTCGACAGTCGTGCAGGGGGCGAGGCGAGGTCCAGGCGGGGTGCCGCGAGCCTTTCCAAGCCGACCTAGAGCCGGTCGCGGTGCACCGCGAGAGCGGGGATCGGCTCAAGTAAAATGCGTCAGGGGTCTGCGGTGATGTCGGCAACCCATCCGACTCGTCTTGAAACAAGGACCAAGGAGTCTAACGCACGCGCGAATCAGAGGGTGAAGCAAACCCTGTGGCGCAATGAAAGTGAGGGCCAGCGCGCCAGGTGAGGTGGGATCCCGGGCCCCGCGGGGCCCGGGATCCCGATCGTACTCTGTGGAACACTGGCCGTGTCGCCCGCCGGGGAGGTGGAGCGTGAGTTTGTGCGATAGATGGTGAACTACGCCTGGGCAGAGCGAAGCAAGAGGAAACTAATGGTGGGGGAGCAAGGTAATAACACAAACTAATACAATAATAATTCTGCAAATAATTGTAGCCATTAAAATGTTGAGGGTGTCACACTTAGCTCACATAGACTGTATAAAATTGGTGGACGTAGTCTCCAGTTCACATCACCCATTGGTTTGTGGACTGGTTAAGCCTTGAGTTTGGCATTTTGGCCCTCGCCATCTTGGGCTTTTGGCGGTCGCCATCTTAGTTTTTGGCCGTCGCCATCTTGGTTTTTTGCAACCGTATATGGCCCTGTAGTGACCTGTGAATCACAAGGTAGCCCCGCCCTAAAGCATACCCTGCTTAATGGTCTATTTGACACTAAAAGGGACCATCATTTGCTCAATGAACATCATGCTGTTGAAGAAGACTTGAAACTAGAGACTGAGACCATAAACTCATGTTTACAATGTTAACTGGGGTAATAAATCAAGTGAAAAGTAGGGTCATTTTCGCATTGACTTCTATACATACTGACTTCTTTTTGCAACCAGAGAAGTCGCCCTCTGATGGCTATTAGAAAGAATGCAGGTTTAAGGAGCTTTCACATTGGTTTCAGTTTGAAGAAACGGAGGGTGCCGCCTGATACTACGTCACCTCTCTTTCTGCTTTGCTCCGGTCATGATTACTATGGCCACTAGAGGTCGCCGCCTAAACATTTTGAACCTCCCTGCAGCGATCCATCTTACCAATAGATAACGGCCTACTGAGCCAATAGGGATGTAGAGTAGGGCAATGTTACCTCAAATCTATGCTCCCAATGACAACCATTTATTGGGCTGATCATATTAAAAGCAGGTCTTGAAGATGAGTTTGAGATTTAGATAATCTGAGTAAACTGTTAAGTTACAACCTGTCTGATCGCCTCCGGTTTGTGGCCATGTCAGACAGTTGTGGTAATAGCAGAATGGCCGGAACTCTTTAATACCAAATTCTCTGTCCGGCTTTACTTTATTGTCTTCACATATTCCTGTGCGCCTTTGTGCACATACACCCTACAGCTTCTGTACATTTTCTTTATGTATAGAACACAGTGAGATTATAGCCAAACAGTGCCGCTTTAGCCGGACTTTATCTGAGTATGCATGAATAGAAACGCAATAATTCAAAGGGGGGGGGGGGGGGGGGGGGG